>NW_026287126.1:0-133751 GCF_023373465.1 Oncorhynchus keta | reverse complement strand
ATTGGTCTCCTCTGGGCCCACAGGTACAGCATCTGATAACCCAATAGCATTAGCACTGGTCTCTCCTCTGGGCCCCGGTATAGCATCTGATAGCAATAGCATTAGCACTGGTCTCTCCTCTGGGCCCCAGGATACAGCATTAGCACTGATCTCACCACTCGGCCCCCTACACAGCATCTGATAGCAATAGCATTAGCACTGGTCTCTCTTCTGGGCCCCAGGTACAGCATCTGATAGCAATAGCATTAGCACCGGTCTCTCTCTGGGCCCCGGTATAGCATCTGATAGCAATAGCATTAGCACTGGTCTCTCCTCTGGGCCCCTGCCAAGGTACAGCATCTGATAGCAATAGCATTAGCACTGGTCTCTCCTCGGCCCCTGCCAAGGTACAGCATCTGATAGCAATAGCATTAGCATTGGTCTCTCCTCTGGGCCCCCAGGTACAGCATCTGATAGCAATAGCATTAACACTGGTCTCTCCTATGGGCCCACAGGTACAGCATCTGATAGCAATAGCATTAGCACTGGTCTCTCCTCTGGGCCCCTGCCAAGGTACAGCATCTGATAGCAATAGCATTAGCACTGGTCTCTCCTTTGGGCCCCCAGGTACAGCATTAGGTGACTTCCACTTTTACTCAAGTAGTATTTCACTAGGTGACTTCCACCTTTACTCAAGTAGTATTTCACTAGGTGACTTCCACTTTTACTCAAGTAGTATTTCACTAGGTGACTTCCACTTTTACTCAAGTAGTATTTCACTAGGTGACTTCCACCTTTACTCAAGTAGTATTTCACTAGGTGACTTCCACTTTTACTCAAGTAGTATTTCACTAGGTGACTTCCACTTTTACTTGAGTCATTTTCTAGTAAGGTATCTTTACTTTTACTCTAGTATGACAACTGGGTTCTTTTTCCACCACTGAGGAGGTGGAGCCTCCTACTGGCTGGTCTCTATAGAACACTGAGGAGGTGGAGTCTCCTACTGGCTGGTCTCTATAGGAGGAGGTGGAGCACTGCTGGTCTCTATAGAACACTGAGGGGAGGTGGAGTCTCCTCTGGCTACACTGAGCTGGGTCTCTATAGAACACTGAGGAGGTGGAGCCTCCTGCTGGCTGGTCTCTATAGGACACTGAGGTGGAGCCTCCTGTGGCTGGTCTCTATAGAACACTGAGGAGGTGGAGTCTCCTACTGGCTGGTCTCTATAGAACACTGAGGGAGGTGGAGTCTCCTACTGGCTGGTCTCTATAGGACACTGAGGAGGTGGAGCCTCCTACTGGCTGGTCTCTATAGGACACTGAGGAGGTGGAGCCTCCTCCTGGCTGGTCTCTATAGGACACTGAGGAGGTGGAGCCTCCTGGCTGGTCTCTATAGGACACTGAGGAGGTGGAGCCTCTTACTGGCTGGTCTCTAATAGGACACTGAGGAGGTGGAACCTCCTACTGGCTGGTCTCTATAGGACACTGAGGAGGTGGAGCCTCCTCCTGGCTGGTCTCTATAGGACACTGAGGAGGTGGAGCCTCCTGGCTGGTCTCTATAGGACACCGAGGAGGTGGAGCCTCTTACTGGCTGGTCTCTAATAGGACACTGAGGAGGTGGAGCCTCCTACTGGCTGGTCTCTATAGGACACTGAGGAGGTGGAGCCTCCTCCTGGCTTGTCTCTATAGGACACTGAGGAGGTGGAGTCTCCTACTGGCTGGTCTCTATAGGACACTGAGGAGGTGGATCCTCCTACTGGCTGGTCTCTATAGGACACTGAGGAGGTGGAGCCTCCTACTGGCTGGTCTCTCGTAGGACACTGAGGAGGTGGATCCTCCTACTGACTGGTCTCTATAGGACACTGAGCAGGTGGATCCTCCTACTGGCTGGTCTCTAATAGGACACTGAGGAGGTGGAGCCTCTTACTGGCTGGTCTCTATAGGACACTGAGGAGGTGGATCCTCCTACTGGCTGGTCTCTAACAGGACACTGAGGAGGTGGAGCCTCCTACTGGCTGGTCTCTATAGGACACTGAGGAGGTGGAGCCTCCTACTGGCTGGTCTCTAGTAGGACACTGAGGAGGTGGAGCATCCTACTGGCTGGTCTCTATAGGACACTGAGGAGGTGGAACCTCCTACTGGCTGGTCTCTATAGGACACTGAGGAGGTGGATCCTCCTACTGGCTGGTCTCTATAGGACACTGAGGAGGTGGAGTCTCCTACTGGCTGGTCTCTATAGGACACTGAGGAGGTGGAGCCTCCTACTGGCTGGTCTCTATAGGACACTGAGGAGGTGGAGTCTCCTACTGGCTGGTCTCTAGTAGGACACTGAGGAGGTGGAGCCTCCTACTGGCTGGTCTCTATAGGACACTGAGGAGGTGGAACCTCCTACTGGCTGGTCTCTATAGGACACTGAGGAGGTGGAGCATCCTACTGGCTGGTCTCTATAGGACACTGAGGATGTGGAGTCTCCTAATGGCTGGTCTCTATAGGACACTGAGGAGGTGGAGCCTCCTACTGGCTGGTCTCTATAGGACACTGAGGAGGTGGAGCCTCCTACTGGCTAGTCTCTATAGGACACTGAGGAGGTGGATCCTCCTACTGGCTGGTCTCTAATAGGACACTGAGGAGGTGGAACCTCCTACTGGCTGGTCTCTATAGGACACTGAGGAGGTGGAGCCTCCTACTGGCTGGTCTCTATAGGACACTGAGGAGGTGGAGCCTCCTACTGGCTGGTGTCTATAGGATCACTGAGGAGGTGGAGTCCCCTAGTGGCTGGTCTCTAGTAGGACACTGAGGAGGTGGAGCCTCCTACTGGCTGGTCTCTATAGGACACTGAGGAGGTGGAGTCTCCTACTGGCTGGTGTCTATAGGATCACTGAGGAGGTGGAGTCCCCTACTGGCTGGTCTCTAGTAGGACACTGAGGAGGTCGAGCCTCCTACTGGCTGGTCTCTATAGGACACTCAGGACAGACAGCAGAGAGCTAGAGTAGGGCTCCCCTTGGAGGCTCAGTCTGGTCACTACCAGTATAGTTACTCTTCCAATCCTGACAGTAATAACTGGAAAACAAAGCCTTTGTCTGGGACTGGACAGGAGAGGAGGGGAACGGAGTGGAGAGGGGATATGTTTAGTCTCTCTATGAAGTCATTCATTAAACAGAGATGATTAGATCAGCATGTTGTCAGGGGAGAGGCTGGAATGTATTCTATTATGATTAAACCTCATGTACTGTAATGCACTGTCAGCTACGGAGTCTCACTGTCAGCTACGGAGTCTCACTGTCAGCTACGGAGTCTCACTGTCAGCTACGGAGTCTCACTGTCAGCTACGGAGTCTCACTGTCAGCTACGGAGTCTCACTGTCAGCTACGGAGTCTCACTGTCAGCTACGTAGTCTCACTGTCAGCTACGGAGTCTCACTGTCAGCTACGGAGTCTCACTGTCAGCTACGGAGTCTCACTGTCAGCTACGTAGTCTCACTGTCAGCTACGGAGTCTCACTGTCAGCTACGTAGTCTCACTGTCAGCTACGGAGTCTCACTGTCAGCTACGGAGTCTCACTGTCAGCTACGGAGTCTCACTGTCAGCTACGGAGTCTCACTGTCAGCTACGGAGTCTCACTGTCAGCTACGGAGTCTCACTGTCAGCTACGGAGTCTCACTGTCAGCTACGGAGTCTCACTGTCAGCTACGGAGTCTCACTGTCAGCTACGGAGTCTCACTGTCAGCTACGTAGTCTCACTGTCAGCTACGGAGTCTCACTGTCAGCTACGTAGTCTCACTGTCAGCTACGGAGTCTCACTGTCAGCTATGGAGTCTCACTGTCAGCTACGGAGTCTCACTGTCAGCTACGGAGTCTCACTGTCAGCTACGTAGTCTCACTGTCAGCTACGGAGTCTCACTGTCAGCTACGGAGTCTCACAGTCAGCTACGGAGTCTCACTGTCAGCTACGGAGTCTCACTGTCAGCTACGGAGTCTCACTGTCAGCTACGGAGTCTCACAGTCAGCTACGGAGTCTCACTGTCAGCTACGTAGTCTCACAGTCAGCTACGGAGTCTCACTGTCAGCTATGGAGTCTCACTGTCAGCTACGGAGTCTCACAGTCAGCTACGGAGTCTCACTGTCAGCTATGGAGTCTCACTGTCAGCTACGTAGTCTCACAGTCAGCTACGGAGTCTCACTGTCAGCTATGGAGTCTCACTGTCAGCTACGGAGTCTCACTGTCAGCTACGTAGTCTCACTGTCAGCTACGGAGTCTCACTGTCAGCTACGTAGTCTCACTGTCAGCTATGGAGTCTCACAGTCAGCTACGGAGTCTCACTGTCAGCTACGGAGTCTCACTGTCAGCTACGTAGTCTCACAGTCAGCTACGTAGTCTCACTGTCAGCTACGTAGTCTCACTGTCAGCAATGTGGACTCACAGTCAGCTATGTGGACTCACAGTCAGCTATGGAGTCTCACTGTCAGCTACGTAGTCTCACTGTAACAATACAGCCTGCTGATCATAGTGTAACAATAAAGCCTGCTGATCATACTGTAACAATACAGCCTGCTGATCATAGTGTACTGTAACAATACAGCCTGCTGATCATAGTGTACTGTAACAATACAGCCTGCTGATCATAGTGTACTGTAACAATACAGCCTGCTGATCATAGTGTACTGTAACAATACAGCCTGCTGATCATAGTGTACTGTAACAATACAGCCTGCTGATCATAGTGTAACAATACAGCCTGCTGATCATATTGTACTGTAACAATACAGCCTGCTGATCATAGTGTAACAATACAGCCTGCTGATCATAGTGTACTGTAACAATACAGCCTGCTGATCATAGTGTAACAATACAGCCTGCTGATCATAGTGTACTGTAACAATACAGCCTGCTGATCATAGTGTACTGTAACAATACAGCCTGCTGATCATAGTGTAACAATACAGCCTGCTGATCATCGTGTACTGTAACAATACAGCCTGCTGATCATAGTGTAACAATACAGCCTGCTGATCATACTGTAACAATACAGCCTGCTGATCATAGTGTACTGTAACAATACAGCCTGCTGATCATAGTGTAACAATACAGCCTGCTGATCATAGTGTAACAATACAGCCTGCTGATCATAGTGTACTGTAACAATACAGCCTGCTGATCATAGTGTAACAATACAGCCTGCTGATCATAGTGTAACAATACAGCCTGCTGATCATAGTGTAACAATACAGCCTGCTGATCATACTGTAACAATACAGCCTGCTGATCATAGTGTAAGCCTGGTGGTAGAAACCATCTGTACTGTATGGGGGTGTTTCATGTTAGCCTGGTGGTAGAAACCATCTGTACTGTATGGGGGTGTTTCATGTTAGCCCGGTGGGAGATCCAGACCTTTCTGGGATCATTTCACCTGTTTGTTGAATTGCCCATCCATTCTCTCTCTGTGTGTGTGTGTGTGTGTGTGTGTGTGTGTGTGTGTGTGTGTGTGTGTGTGTGTGTGTGTGTGTGTGTGTGTGTGTGTGTGTGTGTGTGTGTGTGTGTGTGTGTGTGTGTGTACTACAATGATACACTGTACTTCTTTACTATGGAGGAAGGGAAGAAAGAGAATTGATGATGTCAAGGTACAGTACATCACAGTCTCTCTCTCTCTCCCTCTTTCTTTCTTTCTTTCTTTCTTTCTTTCTTTCTTTCTTTCTTTCTTTCTTTCTTTCTCTCTCCCTCCCCTCTTTCTCTCCCTCCCCCCTCTTTCTTTCTTTCTTTCTCTCTCCCTCCCCTCTTTCTCTCCCTCCCTCCCCCTCTCTCTATCGTCTCTTCTCTCTCTCTCTCTCTCTCCCTCCCCCTCTTTCTTTCTTTCTTTCTTTCTCTCTCCCTCCCCTCTTTCTCTCCCTCCCTCACCCTCTCTCTATCGTCTCTTCTCTCTCTCTCTCTCTCTCCCTCCCCCTCTTTCTTTCTTTCTCTCTCTTTCGCCTCCTCTCTCTCCCTCTCTTTTTATCTCTCTCCCCTCTCTCGGTCCTCTCTCTCGCTCTCGCTCTCTCTCTCTTTCTCTCTCTCTCTCTCTCTCTCTCTCTCTCTCTCTCTCTCTCTCTCTCTCTCTCTCTCTCTCTTTTATCTCTCTCCCCCTCTCCCTCTCTCTCTCTCTTTCTCTTTCTCTTTCTCTCTCTCAAAGCTGTGGACTTCTCAAGGAGGAGGGTCATTTTCAAAGCTGTGATTTGTGAGATGTCAGTCCGGTCCATTCCGGTAGAGAGTGGTCACTCTGTCACATCTGTGATAATGTGTTGTGAGTGATGTGACAGAGCAGTGGAGTGTGAAACAGACTCTTGTCTCCTTCTAGCCTCAACAGAAACCATTGAGCCGGTCTGGCTGGTGAAGCCCAGACGTAATAACAGCATTTGTATGTTGTACTCTTTCATATAGTGAAGGTCTGGCAACACATGACAGAGCTCTTCTCCAGCCAAACATCTGAGACTCCTTTCTCTCTCTGTCCTCAGCCTTCAGCTGACTTCTTACAAGCCCCTCTTGATGCTCCAGCCCCCTCCTCTTCTCTCCTCCCCTCCTCTTCTCTCCTTCTCCCCTTTCTTCCCTCCTCCTCCCCTCTCTCCCTTTCCCTCAATACATTCTCTCATTGTTAATTGTTTCCACGGAAGTTATTACAATTCAGAATATTCCAAAAGAGAGCGGCTGGCCGGCTGTGGAATGTGAGACGTGTGGGAAAGTTCATGCTCAGAGAGAGTCTGTTGAGTCTGTCACCCAACACCACAGAGCAATTAAATCACTATGTTGAGTCTGTAACCCAACACCACAGAGCAGGTAAATCACTATGTTGAGTCTGTAACCCATCATAGAGCAGGTAAATCACTATGTTGAGTCTGTAACCCAACACCACAGAGCAGGTAAATCACTATGTTGAGTCTGTAACCCATCATAGAGCAGGTAAATCACTATGTTGAGTCTGTAACCCAACACCACAGAGCAGGTAAATCACTATGTTGAGTCTGTAACCCATCATAGAGCAGGTAAATCACTATGTTGAGTCTGTAACCCAACACCACAGAGCAGGTAAATCACTATGTTGAGTCTGTAACCCATCATAGAGCAGGTAAATCACTATGTTGAGTCTGTAACCCAACATCACAGAGCAGGTAAATCACTATGTTGAGTCTGTAACCCAACACCACAGAGCAGGTAAATCACCATGTTGAGTCTGTAACCCATCATAGAGCAGGTAAATCACTATGTTGAGTCTATTACCCAACACCACAGAGCAGGTAAATCACTATGTTGAGTCTGTAACCCAACATCACAGAGCAGGTAAATCACTATGTTGAGTCTATTACCCATCATAGAGCAGGTAAATCACTATGTTGAGTCTTCTACAGGAAGCTGCTCTGTAACCCAACACCACAGAGCAGGTAAATCACTATGTTGAGTCTATAACCCAACACCACAGAGCAGGTAAATCACTATGTTGAGTCTATAACCCACCACAGAGCAGGTAAATCACTATGTTGAGTCTGTAACCCATCATAGAGCAGGTAAATCACTATGTTGAGTCTGTAACCCATCATAGAGCAGGTAAATCACTATGTTGAGTCTGTAACCCATCACAGAGCAGGTAAATCACTATGTTGAGTCTGTAACCCAACATCACAGAGCAGGTAAATCACTATGTTGAGTCTTCTACAGGAAGCTGCTCTGTAACCCAACACCACAGAGCAGGTAAATCACTATGTTGAGTCTGTAACCCAACACCACAGAGCAGGTAAATCACTATGTTGAGTCTGTAACCCAACACCACAGAGCAGGTAAATCACTATGTTGAGTCTGTAACCCAACACCACAGAGCAGGTAAATCACTATGTTGAGTCTTCTACAGCAGGGGCTTTTTTGAGTCTGGAACCCCTATTGTGATAGATAATTCATCCAGCCTGGTCTCATAGACTAGATGTAACATGGTTCATATAAATCAGGGACTCTCACATGAGTATGATATGTTACGTTTGGTGTGGTTACCTTAGACAGAAGATTACTGAAGACAGAAACTAAAGTAGGGTGGTTGGTCGAGGTGGATGGTTGGGGGGCGTATAGCGTCTAGCAGTTCGTCTCGTGTTTTGAAGTCTCACCACTTTAGCATTTTAGCTAATTTGCTACTTAGCATATAGCATGGCCGGACTAATGAAGTCTCAGCTCCACCTCTGGGAGTCACAGAGAAAAGGTTGCTGTTTTAAAGCTCATTTCTTGCACTTCTACACATTTTGTCACGAGGCTGAGAGAAAAGGTTGCTGTTTTAAAGCTTAAAGCCTCCTAGAGTCGATTGATGCACCACTCAATCTCAATAACCATCATTTTAAAAATCCCGATCAAAATCCGTCCCTTTTTAGCATTGGATACGTCTCAACACACCACATCCGCCGACGTGGCACTTCCTCGTCTCTGGTGAAAGGTGGCAGAGCTGGAGAGGTGTTTTTCAGGCCAGGAGACCACCGTGAAAATCGCCATTCTCTTGTTGTATACTTATTGCATTGTACAAAGTTAGAAGTGCGCTATTTGATACATTTCCCGCCCCCCTACCTGTACTACACAGGACTTTTTATATATCCTAGATACAGGACAAACACTTCAACCCCCTTTTTTTTTTGACTGTCTTTTTTGCCATTTATGAATGTGCTATTCAATGCGTTCATTGTCGCCATGGAGGTTTTTCTTTCATTATTTTCGGCTGGTTACACTGTATAAACCTAAACTTAACGGTATGCGCGCCAAACGGCCTACACGCTACAGTACGTTTGGTTTAGGAACCTGGGAACCGAGTTATCAGTGTAGCCTGTCATCTCCTCCGACTTGTTGAAATATCTTCACGCCTAGAAAAAAAACCTCCAGGCTTCCGTCATAACTGTCAATGTATAGAACGACAGAAAGCAGGAATAACGGACCTTCTGGGTAATAAATACATGACCAACGTTCTCTAGTAATACTAGTACCGTGCGAATAAGGGCTATAACCTTAACAATAACTCCTACAGAATTAAGCGTTTCTTGCAGTAAAATGAACAGGAGTGGAGAAATATGATTTATTTATTTATCTCTGCATCTTGAGATGTTCAGTCAGTTAAAAGCGTCATAAAAGCTGATAGTAATTTCAGCTTTAAGCCGAACTGAAATCTGATCAGAGAACACGTTGGGTCGTTTTCACAGCTTTATTTTTCCGTACAACTGGTCAAACTGATTTCATTTGGACATTCTGAACAGAAAATATTTCCCGTGTGCTTTCTGGTATTTTCTCACCAGTCCCTGTAAACGTCTTTGGACCTGCAGCATGGCCAGGTGGACTGGGGACAGCAAGGAGTCATCATGTCAACTAGACAGAGAACTTGACCTGGACCTGCAGCATGGCCAGGTGGACTGGGGACAGCAAGGAGTCATCATGTCAACTAGACAGAGAACTTGACCTGGACCTGCAGCATGGCCAGGTGGACTGGGGACAGCAAGGAGTCATCATGTCAACTAGACAGAGAACTTGACCTGGACCTGCAGCATGGCCAGGTGGACTGGGGACAGCAAGGAGTCATCATGTCAACTAGACAGAGAACTTGACCTGGACCTGCAGCATGGCCAGGTGGACTGGGGACAGCAAGGAGTCATCATGTCAACTAGACAGAGAACTTGACCTGGACCTGCAGCATGGCCAGGTGGACTGGGGACAGCAAGGAGTCATCATGTCAACTAGACAGAGAACTTGACCTGGACCTGCAGCATGGCCAGGTGGACTGGGGACAGCAAGGAGTCATCATGTCAACTAGACAGAGAACTTGACCTGGACCTGCAGCATGGCCAGGTGGACTGGGGACAGCAAGGAGTCATCGTGTCAACTAGACTGACCTGGACCTGCAGCATGGCCAGGTGGACTGGGGACAGCAAGGAGTCATCATGTCAACTAGACAGAGAACTTGACCTGGACCTGCAGCATGGCCAGGTGGACTGGGGACAGCAAGGAGTCATCATGTCAACTAGACAGAGAACTTGACCTGGACCTGCAGCATGGCCAGGTGGACTGGGGACAGCAAGGAGTCATCATGTCAACTAGACAGAGAACTTGACCTGGACCTGCAGCATGGCCAGGTGGACTGGGGACAGCAAGGAGTCATCATGTCAACTAGACAGAGAACTTGACCTGGACCTGCAGCATGGCCAGGTGGACTGGGGACAGCAAGGAGTCATCATGTCAACTAGACAGAGAACTTGACCTGGACCTGCAGCATGGCCAGGTGGACTGGGGACAGCAAGGAGTCATCATGTCAACTAGACAGAGAACTTGACCTGGACCTGCAGCATGGCCAGGTGGACTGGGGACAGCAAGGAGTCATCATGTCAACTAGACAGAGAACTTGACCTGGACCTGCAGCATGGCCAGGTGGACTGGGGACAGCAAGGAGTCATCATGTCAACTAGACAGAGAACTTGACCTGGACCTGCAGCATGGCCAGGTGGACTGGGGACAGCAAGGAGTCATCATGTCAACTAGACAGAGAACTTGACCTGGACCTGCAGCATGGCCAGGTGGACTGGGGACAGCAAGGAGTCATCATGTCAACTAGACAGAGAACTTGACCTGGACCTGCAGCATGGCCAGGTGGACTGGGGACAGCAAGGAGTCATCATGTCAACTAGACAGAGAACTTGACCTGGACCTGCCGCATGGCCAGGTGGACTGGGGACAGCAAGGAGTCATCATGTCAACTAGACAGAGAACTTGACCTGGACCTGCCGCATGGCCAGGTGGACTGGGGACAGCAACGAGTCATCGTGTCAACTAGATTGAAGCATTCATTCCATCCAGGCATTATGTCATTCAGTTGAGCAAGAGTTTATCTAGTCTTCTAGCCAACATATAACAGAAGGGTAGCTGCATTTATCTAATTATAGACAAGTTGACGAACAAATAGCCTCCCAACATGTCAGAAATTATAAGCAGAAACATATCTATATCAGGCAACAAAACAATAATCCTGCCACCCCTGTCAAAAAGAAATCGTGTTAAGGTCTTTGACTGTGTACTGTAATAATACAGCCTGCTGAATCGTGTTAAGGTCTTTGACTGTGTACTGTAATAATACAGCCTGCTGAATCGTGTTAAGGTCTTTGACTGTGTACTGTAATAATACAGCCTGCTGAATCGTGTTAAGGTCTTTGACTGTGTACTGTAATAATACAGCCTGCTGAATCGTGTTAAGGTCTTTGACTGTGTACTGTAATAATACAGCCTGCTGAATCGTGTTAAGGTCTTTGACTGTGTACTGTAATAATACAGCCTGCTGAATCGTGTTAAGGTCTTTGACTGTACTGTAATAATACAGCCTGCTGAATAATACAGCCTGCTGAATCGTGTTAAGGTCTTTGACTGTGTACTGTAATAATACAGCCTGCTGAATCGTGTTAAGGTCTTTGACTGTGTACTGTAATAATACAGCCTGCTGAATCGTGTTAAGGTCTTTGACTGTGTACTGTAATAATACAGCCTGCTGAATCGTGTTAAGGTCTTTGACTGTGTACTGTAATAATACAGCCTGCTGAATCGTGTTAAGGTCTTTGACTGTGTACTGTAATAATACAGCCTGCTGAATCGTGTTAAGGTCTTTGACTGTGTACTGTAATCGTGTTATCTTTGACTGTGTACTGTAATAATACAGCCTGCTGAATCGTGTTAAGGTCTTTGACTGTGTACTGTAATAATACAGCCTGCTGAATCGTGTTAAGGTCTTTGACTGTGTACTGTAATAATACAGCCTGCTGAATCGTGTTAAGGTCTTTGACTGTGTACTGTAATAATACAGCCTGCTGAATCGTGTTAAGGTCTTTGACTGTGTACTGTAATAATACAGCCTGCTGAATCGTGTTAAGGTCTTTGACTGTGTACTGTAATAATACAGCCTGCTGAATCGTGTTAAGGTCTTTGACTGTGTACTGTAATAATACAGCCTGCTGAATCGTGTTAAGGTCTTTGACTGTGTACTGTAATAATACAGCCTGCTGAATCGTGTTAAGGTCTTTGACTGTGTACTGTAATAATACAGCCTGCTGAATCGTGTTAAGGTCTTTGACTGTGTACTGTAATAATACAGCCTGCTGAATCGTGTTAAGGTCTTTGACTGTGTACTGTAATAATACAGCCTGCTGAATCGTGTTAAGGTCTTTGACTGTGTACTGTAATAATACAGCCTGCTGAATCGTGTTAAGGTCTTTGACTGTGTACTGTAATAATACAGCCTGCTGAATCGTGTTAAGGTCTTTGACTGTGTACTGTAATAATACAGCCTGCTGAATCGTGTTAAGGTCTTTGACTGTAGCCCATTGTGTCTTTTCTGCATTTGATGGTTGGGTGCAGGCCTCCGATTTTTACTTCATCACATAGTAGTTGCTGGTGGATTATTGTAATTGCCGGCGGATGCGGGTGAACAAACAGCTGACCACCACTACTGTGGATACCGATATTCCTGTGAGTCTCCCAGGCCCAGGTTCATTACAGTGTTCAGAACATAACTGTGGATGAATAATGTAACATATTCCTGTGAGCCTCCCAGGCCGACGTGGTGCATTACAGTGTTCAGAACATAACCTGTGGATGAATAATGTAACATATTCCTGTGAGCCTCCCAGGCCGACGTGGTGCATTACAGTGTTCAGAACAAAACCTGTGGATGAATAATGTAACATATTCCTGTGAGTCTCCCAGGCCGACGTGGTGCATTACAGTGTTCAGAACATAACCTGTGGATGAATAATGTAACATATTCCTGTGAGTCTCCCAGGCCGACGTGGTGCATTACAGTGTTCAGAACATAACCTGTGGATGAATAATGTAACATATTCCTGTGAGCCTCCCAGGCCGACGTGGTGCATTACAGTGTTCAGAACATAACCTGTGGATGAATAATGTAACATATTCCTGTGAGTCTCCCAGGCCGACGTGGTGCATTACAGTGTTCAGAACATAACCTGTGGATGAATAATGTAACATATTCCTGTGAGTCTCCCAGGCCGACGTGGTGCATTACAGTGTTCAGAACATAAACTGTGGATGAATAATGTAACATATTCCTGTGAGTCTCCCAGGCCGACGTGGTGCATTACAGTGTTCAGAACATAACCTGTGGATGAATAATGTAACATATTCCTGTGAGTCTCCCAGGCCCAGGTTCATTACAGTGTTCAGAACATAACTGTGGATGAATAATGTAACATATTCCTGTGAGTCTCCCAGTGGATGAATGTTCAATGTAACATATTCCTGTGAGTCTCCCAGGCCCGGACGTGGTGCATTACAGTGTTCAGAACATAACCTGTGGATGAATAATGTAACATATTCCTGTGAGCCTCCCCCAGGCCGACGTGGTGCATTACAGTGTTCAGAACATAACCTGTGGATGAATAATGTAACATATTCCTGTGAGTCTCCCAGGCCGACGTGGTGCATTACAGTGTTCAGAACATAACCTGTGGATGAATAATGTAACATATTCCTGTGAGTCTCCCAGGCTGTGGTGTTCAGATGAATAATGTAACATATTCCTGTGAGTCTCCCAGGCCGACGTGGTGCCTTACAGTGTTCAGAACATAAACTGTGGATGAATAATGTAACATATTCCTGTGAGTCTCCCAGGCCCAGGTTCATTACAGTGTTCAGAACATAAACTGTGGATGAATAATGTAACATATTCCTGTGAGTCTCCCAGGCCCAGGTTCATTACAGTGTTCAGAACATAACCTGTGGATGAATAATGTAACATATTCCTGTGAGTCTCCCAGGCCGACGTGGTGCATTACAGTGTTCAGAACATAACCTGTGGATGAATAATGTAACATATTCCTGTGAGTCTCCCAGGCCGACGTGGTGCATTACAGTGTTCAGAACATAACCTGTGGATGAATAATGTAACATATTCCTGTGAGTCTCCCAGGCCGACGTGGTGCATTACAGTGTTCAGAACATAAACTGTGGATGAATAATGTAACATATTCCTGTGAGTCTCCCAGGCCGACGTGGTGCATTACAGTGTTCAGAACATAACCTGTGGATGAATAATGTAACATATTCCTGTGAGTCTCCCAGGCCCAGGTTCATTACAGTGTTCAGAACATAACTGTGGATGAATAATGTAACATATTCCTGTGAGTCTCCAAGGCTGACGTGGTGCATTACAGTGTTCAGAACATAACCTGTGGATGAATAATGTAACATATTCCTGTGAGCCTCCCAGGCCGACGTGGTGCATTACAGTGTTCAGAACATAACCTGTGGATGAATAATGTAACATATTCCTGTGAGTCTCCCAGGCCGACGTGGTGCATTACAGTGTTCAGAACATAACCTGTGGATGAATAATGTAACATATTCCTGTGAGTCTCCCAGGCCGACGTGGTGCCTTACAGTGTTCAGAACATAAACTGTGGATGAATAATGTAACATATTCCTGTGAGTCTCCCAGGCCCAGGTTCATTACAGTGTTCAGAACATAAACTGTGGATGAATAATGTAACATATTCCTGTGAGTCTCCCAGGCCCAGGTTCATTACAGTGTTCAGAACATAAACTGTGGATGAATAATGTAACAGTGTATTATTGTATTGCACCTCTAAACCTTTTCCACCGACCCCTTGTCCAGAATTAGTTGAATCTGTTGTTGTTGGTGATATTAATTTAAAAAGTCAAAATCACTTGTAAAAAGGGAATCCACCTGGCAGAAGCATGAAGGACAAGGGGATTTATTCATCCTCATGGCAGAAGCATGAAGGACTAGGGGATTTATTCATCCTCATGGCAGAAGCAGGAAGGACGAGGGGATTTATTCATCCTCATGGCAGAAGCATGAGGGACTAGGGGATTTATTCATCCTCATGGCAGAAGCATGAGGGACTAGGGGATTTATTCATCCTCATGGCAGAAGCATGAAGGACAAGGGGATTTATTCATCCTCATGGCAGAAGCATGAGGGACTAGGGGATTTATTCATCCTCATGGCAGAAGCGTGAGGGACGAGGGGATTTATTCATTCTCATGGCAGAAGCATGAAGGACGAGGGGATTTATTCATCCTCATGGCATAAGCATGAGGGACTAGGGGATTTATTCATCCTCATGGCAGAAGCATGAGGGACGAGGGGATTTATTCATCCTCATGGCAGAAGCATGAAGGACGAGGGGATTTATTCATCCTCATGGCAGAAGCGTGAGGGACTAGGGGATTTATTCATCGTCATGGCAGAAGCATGAGGGACAAGGGGATTTATTCATCCTCATGGCAGAAGCATGAAGGACAAGGGGATTTATTCATCCTCATGGCAGAAGCATGAGGGACGAGGGGATTTATTCATCCTCATGGCAGAAGCATGAAGGACTAGGGGATTTATTCATCCTCATGGCATAAGCATGAGGGACTAGGGGATTTATTCATCCTCATGGCAGAAGCATGAGGGACTAGGGGATTTATTCATCCTCATTGCAGAAGCATGAGGGACTAGGGGATTTATTCATCCTCATGGCAGAAGCATGAAGGACTAGGGGATTTATTCATCCTCATGGCAGAAGCATGAGGGACGAGGGGATTTATTCATCCTCATGGCAGAAGCATGAAGGACGAGGGGATTTATTCATCCTCATGGCAGAAGCGTGAGGGACTAGGGGATTTATTCATCGTCATGGCAGAAGCATGAGGGACTAGGGGATTTATTCATCCTCATGGCAGAAGCATGAGGGACTAGGGGATTTATTCATCCTCATGGCAGAAGCATGAAGGACTAGGGGATTTATTCATCCTCATGGCAGAAGCATGAGGGACGAGGGGATTTATTCATCCTCATGGCAGAAGCATGAAGGACGAGGGGATTTATTCATCCTCATGGCAGAAGCGTGAGGGACTAGGGGATTTATTCATCGTCATGGCAGAAGCATGAGGGACTAGGGGATTTATTCATCCTCATGGCAGAAGCATGAGGGACTAGGGGATGTATTCATCCTCATGGCAGAAGCATGAGGGACTAGGGGATTTATTCATCCTCATGGCAGAAGCATGAGGGACGAGGGGATTTATTCATCCTCATGGCAGAAGCATGAGGGACTAGGGGATTTATTCATCCTCATGGCAGAAGCATGAAGGACTAGGGGATTTATTCATCCTCATGGCAGAAGCATGAGGGACTAGGGGATTTATTCATCCTCATGGCAGAAGCATGAGGACAGGGGGAGCTATTCATCCTCATGGCATAAGCATGAGGGACATAATGTGGATGTATTCATCCTCATGGCAGAAGCATTAATCCACTTGATATATTGATCCTATGGCCGAGACTATTTCCTATGATGGACAAGTGATTTATTCATCCTCTACAAAGCATGAGGTTCCGTTTCAGGGGATTTCTTTGTTCTCATCTTTATTTGATTGCTTGACATTTAGATGAATGGAGGAATTACCGTCCTCCTCATGGGGAGGACTTGATGTATTCATACCAGCATGACGTTACCCTAAATGACCACCAGGTGTCTCTCTTGTCATAACATTGTAGGGACTAGGGGACTTATTCATCAAACTCATTTGTCACATGTGCATGAAGGACAAGGGGATTTATTCATCCTCATGGCAGAAGCATGAAGGACTACTTTATTCATCCTCATGGCATAAGCATGAAACTGGTACAGGAAATTTATTCATCCTCATGCAGTTCAAGAAAGAGTTAAGAAAATATTTGGCAAAGCAAGGACTAGGTAAAACAAAAAAAAAAATATTCAATAATCTGGCATAAGGGGGATGAGGGACCGGGATTTATTCATCCTCATGGCAGAAGCATGAGGGACAGGTTAGTTTATTCATCCAGGGAACATGAGTCAGGTAGTTTATACATGTAGGTAGGGGTGGAGTTATTCATCCTCATGGCAGAAGCATTAGGACCAGGGATTTATTCATCCTCATGGCAGACAGGTTAGTCCAGGTAGTTTGTACATGTAGGTAGGGGTGAAGATGAGGGACAGGTTAGTCCAGGTAGTTTGTTCATCCTCATAGGGGTGAAGAGTTAGCGTGAGGGACAGGTTTCCAGGGCATGAAGGACTAGGTTCATCCAGATGGCACATGAGGGAAGAGTTATTCATCCTCATGGCAGAAACATTAGGACTCAGGGTACAGGTTACACCAGGTAGTTTGTACATGTAGGTAGGGGTGAAGAGTCAGAGTGTTCCCCTTAGTCCAGGTAGTTTGTTACATCCTAGGTAGGCAAGAGTTAGCATGCTTCAGATGCTGTTAGTCCAGGGTACAGGTTATCCTACAGGTTAATCCAGATAGTTTGTACATGTAGGTACTGAAGAGTTAGCGTCTCATTGGGTACAGGTTAGTCCAGGGTACAGGTTACGTCCAGGGTACAGGTTAGTCCAGGTAGTTTGTATGTAGGTAGGGGTGAAGAGTTAGCTCATGGGTACAGGTTAGTCCAGGGTGCAGGTTAGTCCAGGGTACAGGTTAGTCAGGTATGTTTGTACATGTAGGTAGGGGTGAAGAGTCAGCGTGTGGGGGTTATCCAGGGTACAGGTTAGTCCAGGTAGTTTGTACATGTAGGTAGGGTGAAGAATCAATAATGAGGCGTACATATCAGGGTAAGGTTATGGTAGTTTGTACCAGTAGGTAGGGGTGATGAGTCAGAGTCCAGGGTACAGGTTAGTCCAGGTACAGGTTAGTCCAGGGACTTAGTCAGGTAGTTTGTACATGTAGGTAGGGTGAAGAGTCAGCGTGCGGGGGGTCAGGTTAGTCAACAGGTTGGTCCAGGTAGTTTGTACATGTAGGTAGGGGGTGATGAGTCAGTGCAAGACAGGTTAGTCCAGGGTAGTTTGTACAGGTGACAAGACATCAGGGTTATGTCCAGGTGACAGTGTTCATGGTACAGGTTAGTCCAGGTATTTGTACATGTAGGTAGGGGTGAAGAAGAGGCGGGACTAGCGTTAGTCAGGGGTTATGCTGAGGCTACAGGCGATGAGTCAGATGCTACAGCGTTACGTCAGGGTTATGGTTAGTCCAGCGTTAGTCCAGGGTACAGGTTATCCAGGGTACAGGTTAGTCAGGTAGTTATGCTACATGCGTGAGGGGTGAAGAGTCAGGGGATATGCGGGGTACAGGTTAGTGACAGGGTACAGGTTATGCAGGTAGCGTGACATGTAGGTCAGGGGTAAGAGTCAGCGTGACGGGGGTACAGGTTATGCTACAGCGTGACAAGACCAGGTAGTTTGCTACATGAGGTAGGGGTGAAGTGACTATGCATAGATCTATTTTACAGGATTCATGATGATGGGGTCAACATATTGAATCCTTCTCATATTTTCAGGGTTATGCTACAGCGTGACGTCAGGGGTTATGCTACAGCGTGACAAGACGTCAGGGGATTATGCTACAGCGTGACGACATCAGGGTTATGCTACAGCGTGACAAGACGTCAGGGGATATGCTACAGCGTGACAAGTCAGGGGTTATGCTACAGCGTGACAAGACGTCAGGGGATATGCTACAGCGTGACAAGACGTCAGGGGTTATGCTACAGCGAGACGTCAGGGTTATGCTACAGCGAGACGTCAGGGTTATGCTACAGCGAGACGTCAGGGGTTATGCTACAGCGAGACGTCAGGGGATATGCTACAGCGTGACGACATCAGGGGTATGCTACAGCGTGACAAGACGTCAGGGGTTATGCTACAGCGTGACAAGTCAGGGATTATGCTACAGCGTGACAAGACGTCAGGGGATATGCTACAGCGTGACAAGCAGGGGATATGCTACAGCGTGGACGTCAGGGGATATGCTACAGCGTGACGTCAGGGGATATGCTACAGCGTCAGGGGATGCAGGGGATATGCTACAGCGTGAGACGTCAGGGGATATGCTACAGCGAGACGTCAGGGATATGCTACAGCGTGACAAGACATCAGGGGATATGCTACAGACGTCAGGGGATATGACAAGACGTCAGGGGATATGCTACAGCGTGACAAGACGTCAGGGGATATGCTACAGCGTGACAAGACGTCAGGGGATATGCTACAGCGTGACAAGACGTCAGGGGATATGCTACAGCGTGACAAGACGTCAGGGGATATGCTTATGCTACAGCGTGACAAGACATCAGGGGATATGCTACAGCAGCGTGGGTTATGCTACAGCGTGACATCAGGGGTTATGCTACAGCGTGACAAGATGTCAGGGGATATGCTACAGACAAGAGACATGTCAGGGTTATGCTACAGCATGACAAGACGTCAGGGGATATGCTACAGCGACAAGACAAGATGTCAGGGGTTATGCTACAGCGTGACAAGACATCAGGGTTATGCTACAGCGTGACGACATCAGGGTTATGCTACAGCATGACAAGACGTCAGGGGATATGCTACAGCGTGACAAGACATCAGGGGTTATGCTACAGCGTGACAAGACGTCAGGGATATGCTACAGCGTGACAAGATGTCAGGGGATATGCTACAGCGTGACAAGGCGTCAGGGGATATGCTACAGCGTGACAAGACGTCAGGGGATATGCTACAGCGTGACAAGACGTCAGGGATATGCTACAGCGTGACAAGACGTCAGGGGTTATGCTACAGCGTGACAAGACGTCAGGGGATATGCTACAGCGTGACAAGACGTCAGGGGATATGCTACAGCGTGACAAGACGTCAGGGGTTATGCTACAGCGTGACAAGACGTCAGGGGATATGCTACAGCGTGACAAGACGTCAGGGGATATGCTACAGCGTGACAAGACGTCAGGGGTTATGCTACAGCGTGACAAGACGTCAGGGGATATGCTACAGCGTGACAAGATGTCAGGGGTTATGCTACAGCGTGACAAGACAGGGGTTATGCTACAGCGTGACAAGACATCAGGGTATGCTACAGCGTGACAAGACGTCAGGGGTTATGCTACAGCGTGACAAGACAAGACATCAGGGGATATGCTACAGCGTGGGGGGATATGCTACAGCGTGACAAGACATCAGGGGATATGCTACAGCGTGACAAGACGTCAGGGGATATGCTACAGCGTGACAAGACGTGGGGTTATGCTAAGACAAGACATCAGGGGATATGCTACAGCGTGACAAGATGTCAGGGGTTATGCTACAGCGTGACAAGACATCAGGGATATGCTACAGCGTGACAAGACGTCAGGGGATATGCTACAGCATGACAAGACGTCAGGGGATATGCTACAGCGTGACAAGACGTCAGGGGATATGCTACAGCGTGACAAGATGTCAGGGGATATGCTACAGCGTGACAAGACGTCAGGGGATATGCTACAGCGTGACGTCAGGGGATATGCTACAGCGTGACAAGACGTCAGGGGATATGCTACAGCGTGACAAGACGTCAGGGGATATGCTACAGCGTGACAAGACGTCAGGGGATATGCTACAGCGTGACAAGACATCAGGGGTTATGCTACAGCGTGACAAGATGTCAGGGGATATGCTACAGCGTGACAAGACGTCAGGGGATATGCTACAGCGTGACAAGACGTCAGGGGATATGCTACAGCGTGACAAGACGTCAGGGGTTATGCTACAGCAAGACAAGTCAGGGGATATGCTACAGCAAGACGTCAGGGGATATGCTACAGCGTGACAAGACATCAGGGGTTATGCTACAGCGTGACAAGACATCAGGGGATATGCTACAGCGTGACAAGACGTCAGGGGATATGCTACAGCGTGACAAGACGTCAGGGGATATGCTACAGCATGACAAGACGTCAGGGGTTATGCTACAGCATGACAAGACGTCAGGGGATATGCTACAGCAAGACAAGTCAGGGGTTATGCTACAGCATGACAAGACGTCAATATGCTACAGCGTGACATCAGGGGTTATGCTACAGCATGACAAGACGTCAGGGGTTATGCTAACAAGACGTCAGGGATATGCTACAGCGTGACAAGACAAGACGTCAGGGGATATGCTACAGTCGTGACAAGACATCAGGGGATATGCTACAGCATGACAAGACGTCAGGGGTTATGCACAGCGTGACAAGTCAGGGGATATGCTACAGCGTGACAAGACGTCAGGGATATGCTACAGCATGACAAGACGTCAGGGGTTATGCTACAGCATGACAAGACGTCAGGGATATGCTACAGCGTGACATCAGGGGTTATGCTACAGCATGACAAGACGTCAGGGGATATGCTACAGCGTGACATCAGGGGATATGCTCAGGGGTCAGGGGATATGCTACAGCGTGACAAGACGTCAGGGGATATGCTACAGCGTGACAAGACGTCAGGGGTTATGCTACAGCAAGACGTCAGGGGATATGCTACAGCATGACAAGACGTCAGGGGATATGCTACAGCGTGACAAGATGTCAGGGGATATGCTACAGCGTGACAAGACGTCAGGGATATGCTACAGCGTGACAAGACGTCAGGGGATATGCTACAGGGGGGGATATATGACAAGACGTCAGGGGATATGCAGCGTGACAAGACGTCAGGGTTATGCTACAGCGACAAGACGTCAGGGGATATGCTACAGCATGACAAGACGTCAGGGATATGCTACAGCGTGACAAGACATCAGGGATATGCTACAGCATGACAAGACGTCAGGGGATATGCTACAGCGTGACAAGACATCAGGGGATATGCTACAGCGTGACAAGATGTCAGGGGATATGCTACAGCGTGACAAGACATCAGGGGATATGCTACAGCGTGACAAGACGTCAGGGGATATGCTACAGCGTGACAAGACATCAGGGGATATGCTACAGCGTGACAAGACATCAGGGGTTATGCTACAGCGTGACAAGACATCAGGGGATATGCTACAGCGTGACAAGACGTCAGGGGTTATGCTACAGCATGACAAGACGTCAGGGGATATGCTACAGCGTGACAAGACATCAGGGGATATGCTACAGCGTGACAAGACATCAGGGGTTATGCTACAGCGTGACAAGACGTCAGGGGATATGCTACAGCGTGACAAGACGTCAGGGGATATGCTACAGCGTGACAAGACGTCAGGGGATATGCTACAGCGTGACAAGACGTCAGGGGATATGCTACAGCGTGACAAGACGTCAGGGGATATGCTACAGCGTGACAAGACGTCAGGGGATATGCTACAGCGTGACAAGACGTCAGGGGATATGCTACAGCGTGACAAGACGTCAGGGGATATGCTACAGCGTGACAAGACATCAGGGGTTATGCTACAGCGTGACAAGACGTCAGGGACAAGACGTATGCTACAGCGTGACAAGACGTCAGGGGATATGCTACAGCGTGACAAGCGTGACGTCAGGGGATATGCTACAGCATGACGACATCAGGGGATATGCTACAGCGTGACAAGACATCAGGGGTTATGCTACAGCTACAGCGTGACAAGACGTCAGGGGATATGCTACAGCATGACAAGACGTCAGGGGATATGCTACAGCGACAAGACATCAGGGGTTATGCTACAGCGTGACAAGTCAGGGATATGCTACAGCGTGACAAGACGTCAGGGGATATGCTACAGCGTGACAAGACATCAGGGGATATGCTACAGCGTGACAAGACAGGGGTTATGCAAGGGGGGTTATGCTACAGCGTGACAAGACGTCAGGGGATATGCTACAGCGTGACAAGACGTCAGGGGATATGCTACAGCGTGACAAGACGTCAGGGGATATGCTACAGCGTGACAAGACGTCAGGGGTTATGCTACAGCGTGACAAGACGTCAGGGGTTATGCTACAGCGTGACAAGACGTCAGGGGATATGCTACAGCGTGACAAGACGTCAGGGGTTATGCTACAGCGTGACAAGACGTCAGGGGATATGCTACAGCGTGACAAGACGTCAGGGGTTATGCTACAGCGTGACAAGACGTCAGGGGATATGCTACAGCGTGACAAGACGTCAGGGGATATGCTACAGCGTGACAAGACGTCAGGGGATATGCTGACAAGCGTGACAAGCTACGTGACAGGGATATGCTACAGCGTGACAAGACATCAGGGGATATGCTACAGCGTGACAAGTCAGGGGATATGCTACAGCATGACAAGACGTCAGGGGATATGCTACAGCGTGACAAGACGTCAGGGGATATGCTACAGCGTGACAAGACGTCAGGGGATATGCTACAGCGTGACAAGACGTCAGGGGTTATGCTACAGCGTGACAAGACATCAGGGGATATGCTACAGCATGACAAGACGTCAGGGATATGCTACAGCGTGACAAGACGTCAGGGGATATGCTACAGCATGACAAGACATCAGGGGATATGCTACAGCGTGACAAGACATCAGGGGATATGCTACAGCATGACGTCAGGGGTTATGCTACAGCGTGACGTCAGGGGTTATGCTACAGCATGACGTCAGGGGATATGCTACAGCGTGACGTCAGGGGATATGCTACAGCATGACAAGACATCAGGGGATATGCTACAGCGTGACAAGACATCAGGGGATATGCTACAGCGTGACAAGACATCAGGGGATATGCTACAGCGTGACAAGACATCAGGGGATATGCTACAGCGTGACAAGACATCAGGGGATATGCTACAGCGTGACAAGACATCAGGGGATATGCTACAGCGTGACAAGACATCAGGGGTATGCTACAGCGTGACAAGACATCAGGGGATATGCTACAGCGTGACAAGACATCAGGGGTATGCTACAGCGTGACAAGACGTCAGGGGATATGCTACAGCGTGACAAGACATCAGGGGATATGCTACAGCGTGACAAGACGTCAGGGGATATGCTACAGCGTGACAAGACGTCAGGGATATGCTACAGCGTGACAAGACATCAGGGGATATGCTACAGCGTGACAAGTCAGGGGATATGCTACAGCGTGACAAGACGTCAGGGGATATGCTACAGCGTGACAAGACGTCAGGGGATATGCTACAGCGTGACAAGACGTCAGGGGATATGCTACAGCGTGACAAGACGTCAGGGTTATGCTACAGCGTGACAAGACGTCAGGGGATATGCTACAGCGTGACAAGACATCAGGGATATGCTACAGCGTGACAAGACGTCAGGGGATATGCTACAGCGTGACAAGACGTCAGGGGATATGCTACAGCGTGACAAGACATCAGGGGATATGCTACAGCGTGACAAGACGTCAGGGGATATATGCTACAGCGTGACAAGACGTCAGGGGATATGCTACAGCGTGACAAGACGTCAGGGGATATGCTACAGCAGCGTGGGGTTATGCAAGACGTCAGGGGATATGCTACAGCGTGACAAGACGTCAGGGGATATGCTACAGCGTGACAAGGCGTCAGGGGATATGCTACAGCGTGACAAGACGTCAGGGGATATGCTACAGCGTGACGTCAGGGATATGCTACAGCGTGACAAGACATCAGGGGTTATGCTACAGCGTGACAAGACGTCAGGGGTTATGCTACAGCGTGACAAGACGTCAGGGGATATGCTACAGGTGACAAGATGTCAGGGGTTATGCTACAGCGTGACAAGACGTCAGGGGATATGCTACAGCGTGACAAGACATCAGGGGATATGCTACAGCACAAGACGTGGGGATATGCTACAGCGTGACAAGACATCAGGGATATGCTACAGCGTGACAAGACGTCAGGGATATGCTACAGCATGACAAGATGTCAGGGGATATGCTACAGCATGACAAGATGTCAGGGGATATGCTACAGCGTGACAAGATGTCAGGGGTTATGCTACAGCATGACAAGATGTCAGGGGATATGCTACAGCGTGACAAGATGTCAGGGGATATGCTACAGCATGACAAGACATCAGGGGATATGCTACAGCGTGACAAGATGTCAGGGGTTATGCTACAGCATGAAGTCAGGGGATATGCTACAGCATGACGTCAGGGGATATGCTACAGCATGACAAGATGTCAGGGGATATGCTACAGCATGACAAGATGTCAGGGGATATGCTACAGCGTGACAAGATGTCAGGGGATATGCTACAGCGTGACAAGATGTCAGGGGATATGCTACAGCGTGACAAGACGTCAGGGGATATGCTACAGCGTGACAAGACATCAGGGGATATGCTACAGCGTGACAAGACGTCAGGGATATGCTACAGCATGACAAGACGTCAGGGGATATGCTACAGCGTGACAAGATGTCAGGGGATATGCTACAGCGTGACAAGATGTCAGGGGATATGCTACAGCGTGACAAGATGTCAGGGGTTATGCTACAGCGTGACAAGACATCAGGGGATATGCTACAGCGTGACAAGACATCAGGGGTATGCTACAGCGTGACAATATGCTACAGTCAGGGGGGATATGCTACAGCGTGACAAGACGTCAGGGGATATGCTACAGCGTGACAAGACGTCAGGGGATATGCTACAGCGTGACAAGACATCAGGGGATATGCTACAGCGTGACAAGACGTCAGGGGATATGCTTTACAGCGTGACAAGACGTCAGGGTTATGCTACAGCGTGACAAGACAGGGGATATGCTACAGCATGACAAGACGTCAGGGGATATGCTACAGCGTGACAAGACGTCAGGGGTTATGCTACAGCATGACAAGATGTCAGGGGATATGCTACAGCGTGACAAGACATCAGGGGATATGCTACAGCGTGACAAGACGTCAGGGGATATGCTACAGCGTGACAAGACATCAGGGGATATGCTACAGCGTGACAAGACATCAGGGGATATGCTACAGCGTGACAAGACATCAGGGGATATGCTACAGCATGACAAGACATCAGGGGATATGCTACAGCGTGACAAGACATCAGGGGTTATGCTACAGCGTGACAAGACATCAGGGGATATGCTACAGCGTGACAAGACATCAGGGGTTATGCTACAGCGTGACAAGACGTCAGGGGATATGCTACAGCGTGACGTCAGGGTTATGCTACAGCATGACAAGACGTCAGGGGTTATGCTACAGCGTGACAAGACGTCAGGGGATATGCTACAGCGTGACAAGACGTCAGGGGTATGCTACAGCAAGACAAGACGTCAGGGGTTATGCTACAGCGTGACAAGACGTCAGGGGTTATGCTACAGCGTGACAAGACGTCAGGGGATATGCTACAGCGTGACAAGACGTCAGGGGATATGCTACAGCGTGACAAGACGTCAGGGGTTATGCTACAGCGTGACAAGACGTCAGGGGATATGCTACAGCGTGACAAGACGTCAGGGGTTATGCTACAGCGTGACAAGACGTCAGGGGATATGCTACAGCGTGACGTCAGGGGATATGCTACAGCGTGACAAGACATCAGGGGTTATGCTACAGCGTGACAAGACATCAGGGGTTATGCTACAGCATGACAAGACATCAGGGGATATGCTACAGCATGACAAGACATCAGGGGATATGCTACAGCGTGACAAGACATCAGGGGATATGCTACAGCGTGACAAGACATCAGGGGATATGCTACAGCATGACAAGACGTCAGGGGATATGCTACAGCGTGACAAGACGTCAGGGGATATGCTACAGCATGACAAGACGTCAGGGGATATGCTACAGCGTGACAAGACGTCAGGGGATATGCTACAGCGTGACAAGACGTCAGGGGATATGCTACAGCGTGACAAGACGTCAGGGGATATGCTACAGCGTGACAAGACGTCAGGGGATATGCTACAGCGTGACATGACATCAGGGGATATGCTACAGCGTGACAAGATGTCAGGGGTTATGCTACAGCATGACAAGACATCAAGGGATATGCTACAGCGTGACAAGACATCAAGGGATATGCTACAGCATGACAAGACATCAAGGGATATGCTACAGCGTGACAAGACATCAGGGGTTATGCTACAGCATGACAAGACATCAAGGGATATGCTACAGCGTGACGTCAGGGGATATGCTACAGCGTGACAAGACGTCAGGGGATATGCTACAGCGTGACAAGACGTCAGGGGATATGCTACAGCGTGACATCAGGGGATATGCTACAGCGTGACATCAGGGTTATGCTACAGCGTGACGTCAGGGGATATGCTACAGCGTGACAAGACGTCAGGGGATATGCTACAGCGAGACGTCAGGGGTTATGCTACAGCATGACAAGACATCAAGGGATATGCTACAGCGTGACGTCAGGGGATATGCTACAGCGTGACATCAGGGGATATGCTACAGCGTGACGTCAGGGGTTATGCTACAGCGTGACAAGACGTCAGGGGATATGCTACAGCGTGACAAGACGTCAGGGGATATGCTACAGCGAGACGTCAGGGGTTATGCTACAGCGTGACAAGACGTCAGGGATATGCTACAGCGTGACATCAGGGGTTATGCTACAGCGTGACAAGATGTCAGGGGTTATGCTACAGCGTGGCAAGACATGTGTTTGGGAAAATATGAGGTCAATCTCTGTTGGGTTTAATTTGCAACCAATTTTTTGTACCTAAATGGTAACAGTACCCACATGAAAAATGACTACAATTTACTACAGAATACTACAGTACTTACTATAGAATTATATAGTAAACTGTAGTATACTGTAGAATACTATACTACACACTAATATCCCTTGGTCATGTGTAGTACTTACTATAGGATATTGTAATATATTGTAGAATACTATAATAAATACTACAGTATTATCCTTAAAAACATTGGGAGTAAATACTACAGTAATGTCAGCAAAAACACTACAGAAAAAACTACAGTATAATACAATCTGATAAACAGTACATTAATTACGACAGTATATACTACAGTTTTCTTTTAGTACAGTATTTTATACTATAGTATACTATTTTACACTACAGTATACTACAGTACATGTTACAGTAAAGTCTACAAAAACACCACAGTGAATACTATAGTATTTATACCATAGTATACCTACATGCACAGTAATAATAATAATAATAATATATGCCATTTAGCAGACGCTTTTATCCAAAGCGACTTACAGTCATGTGTGCATACATTCTACGTATGGGTGGTCCCGGGAATCGAACCCACTACCCTGGCGTTACAAGCGCCATGCTCTACCAACTGAGCTACAGAAGGATGTACATTTTACCTCAAGTACCTCGATTAACCCGTGCCTTATCTATGTTTTCCTCAACACTTATTGTTTGTTAAGGCCGTGTTAGTAAGCATTTCACTGTACCGTCTACACCTGTTGGATTCGGCACATGTGACATATAAAGTTGGATTTGATTTGACTATAGTATTTTCCCCCTGTGGGTAGCCTCTAAAGCAGCTCTGTCTATTGAATGAGAATGAATATAGTTTCAGATGGAAAGTCATTTAACTGTGAGTTCCAAGCAGGGTTTGTTGTCCAACACTAATGACAGGGCGTTCAGAAAGTATTCAGACCCCTTTGTTGTCCAACACTAATGACAGGGCGTTCAGAAAGTATTCAGACCCCTTTGTTGTCCAACACTAATGACAGGGCGTTCAGAAAGTATTCAGACCCCTTTGTTGTCCAACACTAATGACAGGGCGTTCAGAAAGTATTCAGACCCCTTTGTTGTCCAACACTAATGACAGGGCGTTCAGAAAGTATTCAGACCCCTTTGTTGTCCAACACTAATGACAGGGCGTTCAGAAAGTATTCAGACCCCTTTGTTGTCCAACACTAATGACAGGGCGTTCAGAAAGTATTCAGACCCCTTTGTTGTCCAACACTAATGACAGGGCGTTCAGAAAGTATTCAGACCCCTTTGTTGTCCAACACTAATGACAGGGCGTTCAGAAAGTATTCAGACCCCTTTGTTGTCCAACACTAATGACAGGGCGTTCAGAAAGTATTCAGACCCCTTTGTTGTCCAACACTAATATAGCTTCAACGGAGGATCGTGAAATAACATACAGGGCGTTCAGAAAGTATTCAGACCCCTTTACTTTTTACACATTTTGTTACGTTACAGCCTTATTCTAAAATGGATTAAATAAAACTGTCAACACCATGGGGTGATGAGAGAGGGATAAATCCTTCAGTTTGGGACATCTGGATACCATGTGGTGATGAGGGGGACTAGTCCTTCAGTTTGGGACATCTGGATACCATGTGGTGATGAGAGAGAGACTAGTCCTTCAGTTTGGGACATCTGGATACCATGTGGTGATGAGAGAGAGACTAGTCCTTCAGTTTGGGACATCTGGATACCATGTGGTGATGAGAGAGAGACTAGTCCTTCAGTTTGGGACATCTGGATACCATGTGGTGATGAGAGAGAGACTAGTCCTTCAGTTTGGGACATCTGGATACCATGTGGTGATGAGAGAGAGACTAGTCCTTCAGTTTGGGACATCTGGATACCATGTGGTGATGAGAGAGACTAGTCCTTCAGTTTGGGACATCTGGATACCATGTGGTGATGAGAGAGACTAGTCCTTCAGTTTGGGACATCTGGATACCATGTGGTGATTAGAGAGAGACTAGTCCTTCAGTTTGGGACATCTGGATACCATGTGGTGATGAGAGAGACTAGTCCTTCAGTTTGGGACATCTGGATACCATGTGGTGATGAGAGGGAGACTAGTCCTTCAGTTTGGGACATCTGGATACCATGTGGTGATGAGAGAGACTAGTCCTTCAGTTTGGGACATCTGGATACCATGTGGTGATGAGAGAGAGACTAGTCCTTCAGTTTGGGACATCTGGATACCATGTGGTGATGAGAGAGAGACTAGTCCTTCAGTTTGGGACATCTGGATACCATGTGGTGATGAGAGGGAGACTAGTCCTTCAGTTTGGGACATCTGGATACCATGTGGTGATGAGAGATACTGGTGTTTGGTGTGCTCCTTCACATGGGGAATGTCTGGACAGATGTATGACCCAAGTCCCTCTGATTGTCCTTTTCTTTCTTTTGTTAATCTGCCATCACATCAACTAAAAACAACTGAATGACTGGAGCTGGCCGTCCCACATCAACTAAAACAACTGAATGACTGGAGCTGGCCGTCCCACATCAACTAAAACAGCTGAATGACTGGAGCTGGCCGTCCCACATCAACTAAAACAGCTGAATGACTGGAGCTGGCCGTCCCACATCAACTAAAACAACTGAATGACTGGAGCTGGCCGTCCCACATCAACTAAAACAGCTGAATGACTGGAGCTGGCCGTCCCACATCAACTAAAACAACTGAATGACTGGAGCTGGCCGTCCCACATCAACTAAAACAACTGAATGACTGGAGCTGGCCGTCCCACATCAACTAAAACAGCTGAATGACTGGAGCTGGCCGTCCCACATCAACTAAAACAACTGAATGACTGGAGCTGGCCATCCCACATCAACTAAAACAACTGAATGACTGGAGCTGGCCGTCCCACATCAACTAAAACAACTGAATGACTGGAGCTGGCAGTCCCACATCAACTAAAACAACTGAATGACTGGAGCTGGCCGTCCCACATCAACTAAAACAACTGAATGACTGGAGCTGGCCGTCCCACATCAACTAAAACAACTGAATGACTGGAGCTGGCCGTCCCACATCAACTAAAACAACTGAATGACTGGAGCTGGCCGTCCCACATCGACTAAAACAACTGAATGACTGGAGCTGGCCGTCCCACATCAACTAAGACAACTGAATGACTGGAGCTGGCCGTCCCACATCGACTAAAACAACTGAATGACTGGAGATGGCCGTCCCACATCAACTAAAACAACTGAATGACTGGAGCGGCCGTCCCACATCAACTAAAACAACTGAATGACTGGAGCTGGCCGTCCCACATCAACTAAAAACAACTGAATGACTGGAGCTGGCCGTCCCACATCAACTAAAACAACTGAATGACTGGAGCTGGCCGTTCCACATCAACTAAAACAACTGAATGACTGGAGCTGGCAGTCCCACATCAACTAAAACAACTGAATGACTGGAGCTGGCCGTCCCACATCAACTAAAACAACTGAATGACTGGAGCTGGCCGTCCCACATCAACTAAAACAACTGAATGACTGGAGCTGGCCGTCCCACATCAACTAAAACAACTGAATGACTGGAGCTGGCCGTCCCACATCAACTAAAAACAACTGAATGACTGGAGCTGCCATCCCACATCAACTAAAACAACTGAATGACTGGAGCTGGCCGTCCCACATCAACTAAAACAACTGAATATGACTGGAGCTGGCCGTCCCACATCAACTAAAACAACTGAATGACTGGAGCTGGCCGTCCCACATCAACTAAGACAACTGAATGACTGGAGCTGCCGTCCCACATCAACTAAAACAACTGAATGACTGGAGCTGGCCGTCCCACATCAACTAAAACAACTGAATGACTGGAGGTGGCCGTCCCACATCAACTAAAACAACTGAATGACTGGAGCTGGCCGTCCCACATCAACTAAAACAACTGAATGACTGGAGCTGGCCGTCCCACATCAACTAATACAACTGAATGACTGGAGCTGGCCGTCCCACATCAACTAAAAACAACTGAATGACTGGAGCTGCCATCCCACATCAACTAAAACAACTGAATGACTGGAGCTGGCCGTCCCACATCAACTAAAACAACTGAATATGACTGGAGCTGGCCGTCCCACATCAACTAAAACAACTGAATGACTGGAGCTGGCCGTCCCACATCAACTAAGACAACTGAATGACTGGAGCTGCCGTCCCACATCAACTAAAAACAACTGAATGACTGGAGCTGGCCGTCCCACATCAACTAAAACAACTGAATGACTGGAGCTGGCCGTCCCACATCAACTAAAAACAACTGAATGACTGGAGCTGGCCGTCCCACATCAACTAAAACAACTGAATGACTGGAGCTGGCCGTCCCACATCAACTAAAACAACTGAATGACTGGAGCTGGCCGTCCCACATCAACTAAGACAACTGAATGACTGGAGCTGGCCGTCCCACATCAACTAAAACAACTGAATGACTGGAGCTGGCCGTCCCACATCAACTAAAACAACTGAATGACTGGAGCTGGCCGTCCCACATCTACTAAAACAACTGAATGACTGGAGCTGGCCGTCCCACATCAACTAAAACAACTGAATGACTGGAGTTGGCCGTCCCACATCAACTAAAACAACTGAATGACTGGAGCTGGCCGTCCCACATCAACTAAAACAACTGAATGACTGGAGCTGGCCGTCCCACATCAACTAAAACAACTGAATGACTGGAGCTGGCCGTCCCACATCAACTAAAACAACTGAATGACTGGAGCTGGCCGTCCCACATCAACTAAAACAACTGAATGACTGGAGCTGGCCGTCCCACATCAACTAAAACAACTGAATGACTGGAGCTGGCCGTCCCACATCACATCAACTAAAACAACTGAATGACTGGAGCTGGCCGTCCCACATCAACTAAAACAACTGAATGACTGGAGCTGGCCGTCCCACATCAACTAAAACAACTGAATGACTGGAGCTGGCCGTCCCACATCAACTAAAACAACTGAATGACTGGAGCTGGCCGTCCCACATCAACTAAAACAACTGAATGACTGGAGCTGGCCGTCCCACATCAACTAAGACTAAAACAACTGAATGACTGGAGCTGGCCGTCCCACATCAACTAAAACAACTGAATGACTGGAGTTGGCCGTCCCACATCAACTAAAACAACTGAATGACTGGAGCTGGCCGTCCCACATCAACTAAAACAACTGAATGACTGGAGCTGACCGTCCCACATCAACTAAAAACAACTGAATGATTGGAGCTGGCCGTCCCACATCAACTAAAACAACTGAATGACTGGAGCTGGCCGTCCCACATCAACTAAAAACAACTGAATGACTGGAGCTGGCCGTCCCACATCAACTAAAACAACTGAATGACTGGAGCTGGCCGTCCCACATCAACTAAAACAACTGAATGACTGGAGCTGGCCGTCCCACATCAACTAAAACAACTGAATGACTGGAGCTGGCCGTCCCACATCGACTAAAACAACTGAATGACTGGAGCTGGCCGTCCCACATCAACTAAAACAACTGAATGACTGGAGCTGGCCGTCCCACATCTACTAAAACAACTGAATGACTGGAGCTGGCCGTCCCACATCAACTAAAACAACTGAATGACTGGAGCTGGCCGTCCCACATCAACTAAAACAACTGAATGACTGGAGCTGGCCGTCCCACATCAACTAAAACAACTGAATGACTGGAGCTGGCCGTCCCACATCAACTAAAACAACTGAATGACTGGAGCTGGCCGTCCCACATCAACTAAAACAACTGAATGACTGGAGCTGGCCGTCCCACATCAACTAAAACAACTGAATGACTGTGGCCCCCACATCAACTAAAACAACTGAATGACTGGAGCTGGCCGTCCCACATCAACTAAAACAACTGAATGACTGGAGCTGGCCGTCCCACATCAACTAAAACAACTGAATGACTGGAGCTGGCCGTCCCACATCAACTAAAACAACTGAATGACTGGAGCTGGCCGTCCCACATCAACTAAAACAACTGAATGACTGGAGCTGGCCGTCCCACATCAACTAAAACAACTGAATGACTGGAGCTGGCCGTCCCACATCAACTAAAACAACTGAATGACTGGAGCTGGCCGTCCCACATCAACTAAAACAACTGAATGACTGGAGCTGGCCGTCCCACATCAACTAAAACAACTGAATGACTGGAGCTGGCCGTCCCACATCAACTAAAACAACTGAATGACTGGAGCTGGCCGTCCCACATCAACTAAAACAACTGAATGACTGGAGCTGGCCGTCCCACATCAACTAAAACAACTGAATGACTGGAGCTGGCCGTCCCACATCAACTAAAACAACTGAATGACTGGAGCTGGCCGTCCCACATCAACTAAAACAACTGAATGACTGGAGCTGGCCGTCCCACATCAACTAAAACAACTGAATGACTGGAGCTGGCCGTCCCACATCAACTAAAACAACTGAATGACTGGAGCTGGCCGTCCCACATCAACTAAAACAACTGACTGACTGGAGCTGGCCGTCCCACATCAACTAAAACAACTGAATGACTGGAGCTGGCCGTCCCACATCGACAACGCTACCGGTCAACAGTCAGAAGTTGGAGAAGGTAGGCTGCCTGCCTCTGGGTTATAGATGAGGTCAGAAGCTGGCGATGGTAGACTGCCTGCCTCGGGGTTATAGACGAGGTCAGAAGCTGGAGAAGGTAGACTGCCTGCCTCGGGGTTATAGACGAGGTCAGAAGCTGGAGAAGGTAGGCTGCCTGTCTCGGGGTTATAGACGAGGTCAGAAGCTGGAGAAGGTAGGCTGCCTGCCTCGGGGTTATAGACGAGGTCAGAAGCTGGGGAAGGTAGACTGCCTGCCTCTGGGTTATAGACGAGGTCAGAAGCTGGAGAAGGTAGACTGCCTGCCTCGGGGTTATAGATGAGGTCAGAAGCTGGAGAAGGTAGGCTGCCTGTCTCGGGGTTATAGACGAGGTCAGAAGCTGGGGAAGGTAGGCTGCCTGCCTCGGGGTTATAGACGAGGTCAGAAGCTGGAGAAGGTAGACTGCCTGCCTCGGGGTTATAGATGATTTCAGAAGCTGGAGAAGGTAGGCTGCCTGCCTCGGGGTACACAAACAACACCAGTCCTCTTACCCATACCTACAAGTCTTCACTGGGGCTCCCGAGTGGCGCAGCAGTCTAAGGCCCTGCATCTCAGTGCAGGAGGTGTCACTACAGTCCTTATTTCAAATCCAGGCTGTATCACATCCAGCCATGTTTGGGAGGCACAAAATTGGCCCAGCATTGTTCAGGTTTTGCCAGAGTAGCCCGTTATTGTAAATAAGAATTAGTTCTGAACTGACTTGCCTCTTTAAATAAAGGTTCAATGGAAAAAGTAAATGGGAAGAAAAAAACAGCAACTTGACAGCAATGCAGTAGTTTGTCCACAGGGGGGCAGCAACAGATAACCAAACTGAAAGTGTGAGAGGAGTGTGAATGGCCCATGTGTGAAGTGAACTTGGTTTTTGAGATGCTTGGTGGTGCTTTTGTGTATTTCTGATTGTGTAGGTCTATCTATGTTAATATGTGTGCTTCTAATGGGTTTAAGCTACAATCTATTGAATTAACAATGAATAACATTTTCTACCATGAAGAATTATTTTTGTCAAACTAATTTTCTCATCAAATCTGTTTGTGTTTCGGACTCAAACCAGAATGCTAATTTGAACCACAAACATGACTTGATAATATAATCTATCCACAGTCTATAATGACAAACCTTCAACACAACATCCAGAAGAGCCGAGGACTTCCTGTCCTGATATCAGTTTATTACAGAGAACCATACAATTCAGTAGTTATGAATGAAGCTACTCTGACTCATTGTGGGGCTCTCCATATCCACAAGGGCCTATCATCTAGTCTAGTGTCCTGGTGTGAGGGGCTCCTTCAACCCAATACCCTAGTAGACTGTGGCCCATAAACCCCCTCACCCCATCCAGAAGGAAGGCTACCTCATCTCCTCATCTCTGAAGAGACTCTCTGCTAATAACCAGTCGTTGTGTGTTGTTGAGATCTGAGATGGACCAGTCAGACGTCTGTCGGTGAAATCTCCTGACGGTGGGCTGATGATGCTCTGAGTACCACCGGAGGTCCTAGAGTGGAATGGTGTGTCTCAGACCAGCTCTTCATACCACAGTGTGTCTCAGACCAGCTCTTCATACCACAGTGTGTCTCAGACCAGCTCTTCATACCACAGTGTGTCTCAGACCAGCTCATCATACCACAGTGTGTCTCAGACCAGCTCATCATACCACAGTGTGTCTCAGACCAGCTCATCATACCACAGTGTGTCTCAGACCAGCTCATCATACCACAGTGTGTCTCAGACCAGCTCTTCATACCACAGTGTGTCTCAGACCAGCTCATCATACCACAGTGTGTCTCAGACCAGCTCATCATACCACAGTGTGTCTCAGACCAGCTCTTCATACCACAGTGTGTCTCAGACCAGCTCATCATACCACAGTGTGTCTCAGACCAGCTCATCATACCACAGTGTGTCTCAGACCAGCTCTTCATACCACAGTGTGTCTCAGACCAGCTCATCATACCACAGTGTGTCTCAGACCAGCTCTTCATACCACAGTGTGTCTCAGACCAGCTCATCATATCACAGTGTGTCTCAGACCAGCTCTTCATACCACAGTGTGTCTCAGACCAGCTCATCATACCACAGTGTGTCTCAGACCAGCTCATCATATCACAGTGGGTCTCAGACCAGCTCTTCATACCACAGTGTGTCTCAGACCAGCTCTTCATACCACAGTGTGTCTCAGACCAGCTCATCAAACCACAGTGTGTCTCAGACCAGCTCATCATACCACAGTGTTAACAGTGTGTTTCAGACCAGCTCATCAAACCACAGTGTGTCTCAGACCAGCTCATCAAACCACAGTGTGTCTCAGACCAGCTCATCATACCACAGTGTGTCTCAGACCAGCTCTTCATACCACAGTGTGTCTCAGACCAGCTCATCATACCACAGTGTGTCTCAGACCAGCTCTTCATACCACAGTGTGTCTCAGACCAGCTCTTCATACCACAGTGTGTCTCAGACCAGCTCATCATACCACAGTGTGTCTCAGACCAGTTCATCATACCACAGTGTGTCTCAGACCAGCTCTTCATACCACAGTGTGTCTCAGACCAGCTCATCATACCACAGTGTGTCTCAGACCAGCTCTTCATACCACAGTGTGTCTCAGACCAGCTCTTCATACCACAGTGTGTCTCAGACCAGCTCATCATACCACAGTGTGTCTCAGACCAGCTCATCATACCACAGTGTGTCTCAGACCAGCTCTTCATACCACAGTGTGTCTCAGACCAGCTCTTCATACCACAGTGTGTCTCAGACCAGCTCTTCATACCACAGTGTGTCTCAGACCAGCTCATCATACCACAGTGTGTCTCAGACCAGCTCTTCATACCACAGTGTGTCTCAGACCAGCTCATCATACCACAGTGTGTCTCAGACCAGCTCATCATACCACAGTGTGTCTCAGACCAGCTCTTCATACCACAGTGTGTCTCAGACCAGCTCATCATACCACAGTGTGTCTCAGACCAGCTCATCATACCACAGTGTGTCTCAGACCAGCTCTTCATACCACAGTGTGTCTCAGACCAGCTCTTCATACCACAGTGTGTCTCAGACCAGCTCTTCATACCACAGTGTGTCTCAGACCAGCTCATCATACCACAGTGTGTCTCAGACCAGCTCATCATACCACAGTGTGTCTCAGACCAGCTCTTCATACCACAGTGTGTCTCAGACCAGCTCTTCATACCACAGTGTTAACAGTGTGTCTCAGACCAGCTCATCAAACCACAGTGTGTCTCAGACCAGCTCTTCATACCACAGTGTGTCTCAGACCAGCTCATCAAACCACAGTGTGTCTCAGACCAGCTCTTCATACCACAGTGTGTCTCAGACCAGCTCATCATACCACAGTGTGTCTCAGACCAGCTCTTCATACCACAGTGTGTCTCAGACCAGCTCTTCATACCACAGTGTGTCTCAGACCAGCTCTTCATACCACAGTGTGTCTCAGACCAGCTCTTCATACCACAGTGTGTCTCAGACCAGCTCATCAAACCACAGTGTGTCTCAGACCAGCTCTTCATACCACAGTGTTAACAGTGTGTCTCAGACCAGCTCTTCATACCACAGTGTGTTTCAGACCAGCTCTTCAAACCACAGTGTGTCTCAGACCAGCTCTTCATACCACAGTGTGTCTCAGACCAGCTCTTCATACCACAGTGTGTCTCAGACCAGCTCTTCATACCACAGTGTGTTTCAGACCAGCTCTTCTCATACCACAGTGTTAACAGTGTGTCTCAGACCAGCTCTTCATACCACAGTGTGTCTCAGACCAGCTCTTCATACCACAGTGTGTCTCAGACCAGATCTTCATACCACAGTGTGTCTCAGACCAGCTCTTCATACCACAGTGTGTTTCAGACCAGCTCTTCATACCACAGTGTTAACAGTGTGTCTCAGACCAGCTCTTCATACCACAGTGTGTCTCAGACCAGCTCTTCATACCACAGTGTGTCTCAGACCAGCTCTTCATACCACAGTGTGTTTCAGACCAGCTCATCATACCACAGTGTTAACAGTGTGTCTCAGACCAGCTCTTCATACCACAGTGTGTCTCAGACCAGCTCTTCATACCACAGTGTGTCTCAGACCAGATCTTCATACCACAGTGTGTCTCAGACCAGCTCTTCATACCACAGTGTGTTTCAGACCAGCTCTTCATACCACAGTGTGTCTCAGACCAGCTCATCATACCACAGTGTGTTTCAGACCAGCTCATCATACCACAGTGTGTCTCAGACCAGCTCTTCATACCACAGTGTGTCTCAGACCAGCTCTTCATACCACAGTGTATTTCAGACCAGCTCTTCATACCACAGTGTTAACAGTGTGTCTCAGACCAGCTCTTCATACCACAGTGTGTCTCAGACCAGCTCTTCATACCACAGTGTGTCTCAGACCAGCTCTTCATACCACAGTGTGTTTCAGACCAGCTCATCATACCACAGTGTCTCAGACCAGCTCTTCATATCGCAGTGTGTTTCAGACCAGCTCTTCATACCACAGTGTGTTTCAGACCAGCTCTTCATACCACAGTGTGTTTCAGACCAGCTCTTCATACCACAGTGTGTTTCAGACCAGCTCTTCATACCACAGTGTGTCTCAGACCAGCTCTTCATACCACAGTGTGTCTCAGACCAGCTCTTCATACCACAGTGTGTTTCAGACCAGCTCATCATACCACAGTGTATTTCAGACCAGCTCTTCATACCACAGTGTGTTTCAGACCAGCTCATCATACCACAGTGTGTCTCAGACCAGCTCTTCATATCACAGTGTGTCTCAGACCAGCCCTTCATACCACAGTGTGTTTCAGACCAGCTCTTCATACCACAGTGTGTCTCAGACCAGCTCTTCATACCACAGTGTGTCTCAGACCAGCCCTTCATACCACAGTGTGTTTCAGACCAGCTCTTCATACCACAGTGTGTCTCAGACCAGCTCTTCATACCACAGTGTGTTTCAGACCAGCTCTTCATACCACAGTGTGTCTCAGACCAGCTCTTCATACCACAGTGTCTCAGACCAGCCCTTCATACCACAGTGTCTCAGACCAGCTCATCATACCACAGTGTGTTTCAGACCAGCTCTTCATACCACAGTGTTAACAGTGTGTCTCAGACCAGCTCTTCATACCACAGTGTTAACAGTGTGTCTCAGACCAAATCAAATCAAATGTTATTCGTCACATACTTGGTAAACAACAGGTGTAGACTAACAGTGAAATGCTGACTGACTGGCCGTTCCCAACAATGCAGAGAGAAAGACAGAAATAATAAATAACAACAGATACACAATGAGTAACGATAACAAGGCTACACACAGGAAATACCAGGTAATAACATGGCTACATACAGGAAGTACCAGGTAATAACATGGCTACACACAGGAAGTACCAGGTAATAACATGGCTACACACAGGAAGTACCAGGTAGTAACATGGCTATATACAGGAAGTACCAGGTAATAACATGGCTACACACAGGAAATACAAGGAGGTAGATATGTACAGGGGTACCAGGTAATTGGGGTAGATATGTACAGGGTACCAGGTAATTGAGGTAGATATATACAGGGGTACCAGGTAATTGAGGTAGATATGTACAGGGGTACCAGGTAATTGAGGTAGATATGTACAGGGTACCAGGTAATTGAGGTAGATAAGTACAGGGTACCAGGTAATTGAGATAGATATGTACAGGGGTACCAGGTAATTGAGGTAGATAAGTACAGGGTACCAGGTAATTGAGGTAGATATGTACAGGGGTACCAGGTAATTGAGGTAGATATGTACAGGGTACCAGGTAATTGAGGTGGATATGTATAGGGGTACCAGGTAATTTGGGTAGATATGTACAGGGGTACCAGGTAATTGAGATAGATATGTACAGGGTACCAGGTAATAGAGGTAGATAAGTACAGGGTACCAGGTAATTGAGGTAGATAAGTACAGGGTACCAGGTAATAGAGGTAGATAAGTACAGGGTACCAGGTAATTGAGGTAGATAAGTACAGGGTACCAGGTAATTGAGGTAGATATGTACAGGGTACCAGGTAATTGAGGTAGATAAGTACAGGGTACCAGGTAATTGAGGTAGATAAGTACAGGGTTCCAGGTAATAGAGGTAGATAAGTACAGGGTACCAGGTAATTGAGGTAGATATGTACAGGGGTACCAGGTAATTGAGATAGATATGTATGGGTACCAGGTAATTGAGGTAGATATGTACAGGGGTACCATGTAATTGAGGTAGATATGTACAGGGGTACCAGGTAATTGAGGTAGATATGTACGGGTACCAGGTAATTGAGGTAGATATGTACAGGGTACCAGGTAATTGAGGTAGATATGTATAGGGGTACCAGGTAATTGAGGTAGATAAGTACAGGGTACCAGGTAATTGAGATAGATATGTACGGGTACCAGGTAATTGAGGTAGATATGTACAGGGTACCAGGTAATTGAGGTAGATATGTACAGGGTACCAGGTAATTGAGGTAGATAAGTACAGGGTACAAGGTAATTGAGATAGATATGTACAGGGTACCAGGTAGTTGAGGTAGATATGTACAGGGGTACCAGGTAATTGAGGTAGATAAGTACAGGGTACAAGGTAATTGAGATAGATATGTACAGGGTACCAGGTAGTTGAGGTAGATATGTACAGGGTACCAGGTAATTGAGGTAGATATGTACAGGGTACCAGGTAATTGAGGTAGATAAGTACAGGGTACCAGGTAATTGAGATAGATAAGTACAGGGTACCAGGTAATTGAGATAGATATGTACAGGGGTACCAGGTAATTGAGGTAGATAAGTACAGGGTACCAGGTAATTGAGGTAGATAAGTACAGGGTACCAGGTAATTGAGGTAGATAAGTACAGGGTACCAGGTAATAGAGGTAGATAAGTACAGGGTACCAGGTAATTGAGGTAGATAAGTACAGGGTACCAGGTAATTGAGGTAGATATGTACAGGGTACCAGGTAATTGAGGTAGATAAGTACAGGGTACCAGGTAATTGAGGTAGATAAGTACAGGGTTCCAGGTAATAGAGGTAGATAAGTACAGGGTACCAGGTAATTGAGGTAGATAAGTACAGGGTACCAGGTAATTGAGGTAGATATGTACAGGGGTACCAGGTAATTGAGATAGATATGTACAGGGTACCAGGTAATTGAGATAGATATGTACAGGGTACCAGGTAACTGAGATAGATATGTACAGGGTACCAGGTAATTGAGGTAGATATGTACAGGGTACCAGGTAATTGAGATAGATAAGTACAGGGGTACCAGGTAATTGAGATAGATATGTACAGGGGTACCAGGTAATTGAGGTAGATAAGTACAGGGTACCAGGTAATTGAGGTAGATAAGTACAGGGTACCAGGTAATTGAGATAGATATGTACGGGTACCAGGTAATTGAGGTAGATATGTACAGGGGTACCAGGTAATTGAGGTAGATAAGTACAGGGTACCAGGTAATTGAGGTAGATATGTACAGGGGTACCAGGTAATTGAGGTAGATATGTACGGGTACCAGGTAATTGAGGTAGATATGTACAGGGGTACCAGGTAATTGAGATAGATATGTATGGGTACCAGGTAATTGAGGTAGATATGTACAGGGGTACCAGGTAATTGAGGTAGATATGTACAGGGGTACCAGGTAATTGAGGTAGATATGTACGGGTACCAGGTAATTGAGGTAGATATGTACAGGGTACCAGGTAATTGAGGTAGATATGTACAGGGGTACCAGGTAATTGAGGTAGATAAGTACAGGGTACCAGGTAATTGAGGTAGATATGTACAGGGGTACCAGGTAATTGAGGTAGATATGTACAGGGTACCAGGTAATTGAGGTAGATATGTACAGGGTACCGGGTAATTGAGGTAGATAAGTACAGGGTACAAGGTAATTGAGATAGATATGTACAGGGTACCAGGTAGTTGAGGTAGATATGTACAGGGGTACCAGGTAATTGAGGTAGATAAGTACAGGGTACAAGGTAATTGAGATAGATATGTACAGGGTACCAGGTAGTTGAGGTAGATATGTACAGGGTACCAGGTAATTGAGGTAGATATGTACAGGGTACCAGGTAATTGAGGTAGATAAGTACAGGGTACCAGGTAATTGAGATAGATATGTACAGGGGTACCAGGTAATTGAGGTAGATAAGTACAGGGTACCAGGTAATTGAGGTAGATAAGTACAGGGTACCAGGTAATTGAGATAGATATGTACAGGGTACCAGGTAATTGAGGTAGATATGTACAGGGGTACCAGGTAATTGAGGTAGATAAGTACAGGGTACCAGGTAATTGAGGTAGATATGTACAGGGGTACCAGGTAATTGAGGTAGATATGTACGGGTACCAGGTAATTGAGGTAGATATGTACAGGGGTACCAGGTAATTGAGATAGATATGTACGGGTACCAGGTAATTGAGGTAGATATGTACAGGGGTACCAGGTAATTGAGGTAGATATGTACAGGGGTACCAGGTAATTGAGGTAGATATGTACGGGTACCAGGTAATTGAGGTAGATATGTACAGGGTACCAGGTAATTGAGGTAGATATGTACAGGGGTACCAGGTAATTGAGGTAGATAAGTACAGGGTACCAGGTAATTGAGATAGATATGTACGGGTACCAGGTAATTGAGGTAGATATGTACAGGGTACCAGGTAATTGAGGTAGATATGTACAGGGTACCAGGTAATTGAGGTAGATAAGTACAGGGTACAAGGTAATTGAGATAGATATGTACAGGGTACCAGGTAATTGAGGTAGATATGTACAGGGTACCAGGTAATTGAGGTAGATATGTACAGGGGTACCAGGTAATTGAGGTAGATAAGTACAGGGTACCAGGTAATTGAGGTAGATATGTACAGGGGTACCAGGTAATTGAGGTAGATATGTACAGGGTACCAGGTAATTGAGGTAGATATGTACAGGGTACCGGGTAATTGAGGTAGATAAGTACAGGGTACAAGGTAATTGAGATAGATATGTACAGGGTACCAGGTAGTTGAGGTAGATATGTACAGGGGTACCAGGTAATTGAGGTAGATAAGTACAGGGTACAAGGTAATTGAGATAGATATGTACAGGGTACCAGGTAGTTGAGGTAGATATGTACAGGGTACCAGGTAATTGAGGTAGATATGTACAGGGTACCAGGTAATTGAGGTAGATAAGTACAGGGTACCAGGTAATTGAGATAGATAAGTACAGGGTACCAGGTAATTGAGGTAGATAAGTACAGGGTACCAGGTAATTGAGGTAGATAAGTACAGGGTACCAGGTAATTGAGATAGATATGTACAGGGTACCAGGTAATTGAGGTAGATATGTACAGGGTACCAGGTAATTGAGGTAGATAAGTACAGGGTACCAGGTAATTGAGGTAGATATGTACAGGGGTACCAGGTAATTGAGGTAGATATGTACGGGTACCAGGTAATTGAGGTAGATATGTACAGGGGTACCAGGTAATTGAGATAGATATGTACGGGTACCAGGTAATTGAGGTAGATATGTACAGGGGTACCAGGTAATTGAGGTAGATATGTACAGGGGTACCAGGTAATTGAGGTAGATATGTACGGGTACCAGGTAATTGAGGTAGATATGTACAGGGTACCAGGTAATTGAGGTAGATATGTACAGGGGTACCAGGTAATTGAGGTAGATAAGTACAGGGTACCAGGTAATTGAGATAGATATGTACGGGTACCAGGTAATTGAGGTAGATATGTACAGGGTACCAGGTAATTGAGGTAGATATGTACAGGGTACCAGGTAATTGAGGTAGATAAGTACAGGGTACAAGGTAATTGAGATAGATATGTACAGGGTACCAGGTAGTTGAGGTAGATATGTACAGGGGTACCAGGTAATTGAGGTAGATAAGTACAGGGTACCAGGTAATTGAGGTAGATATGTACAGGGTACCAGGTAATTGAGGTAGATAAGTACAGGGTACAAGGTAATTGAGATAGATACATATAACTAGGAATAAAGTGACAGATAATAAACTGTAGTTAGTTGGTGGATAAACACTATACACTGTAGAGAACAACACTATACACTGTAGAGAACAACACTATACACTGTAGAGAACAACACTGTAGAGAACAACACTATACACTGTAGAGAACAACACTATACACTGTAGAGAACAACACTGTAGAGAACAACACTATACACTGTAGAGAACAACACTATAGAGAACAACACTATACACTGTAGAGAACAACACTATACACTGTAGAGAACAACACTATACACTGTAGAGAACAACACTACACACTGTAGAGAACAACACTGTAGAGAACAACACTATACACTGTAGAGAACAACACTATACACTGTAGAGAACAACACTGTAGAGAACAACACTATACACTGTAGAGAACAACACTATACACTGTAGAGAACAACACTATACACTGTAGAGAACAACACTGTAGAGAACAACACTATACACTGTAGAGAACAACACTGTAGAGAACAACACTATACACTGTAGAGAACAACACTATACACTATAGAGAACAACACTATACACTGTAGAGAACAACACTATACACTGTAGAGAACAACACTATACACTATAGAGAACAACACTGTAGAGAACAACACTATACACTGTAGAGAACAACACTATACACTGTAGAGAACAACACTATACACTGTAGAGAACAACACTGTAGAGAACAACACTATACACTGTAGAGAACAACACTATAGAGAACAACACTATACACTGTAGAGAACAACACTATACACTGTAGAGAACAACACTATACACTGTAGAGAACAACACTACACACTGTAGAGAACAACACTGTAGAGAACAACACTATACACTGTAGAGAACAACACTATACACTGTAGAGAACAACACTGTAGAGAACAACACTATACACTGTAGAGAACAACACTATACACTGTAGAGAACAACACTATACACTGTAGAGAACAACACTGTAGAGAACAACACTATACACTGTAGAGAACAACACTGTAGAGAACAACACTATACACTGTAGAGAACAACACTATACACTATAGAGAACAACACTATACACTGTAGAGAACAACACTATACACTGTAGAGAACAACACTATACACTATAGAGAACAACACTGTAGAGAACAACACTATACACTGTAGAGAACAACACTATACACTGTAGAGAACAACACTATACACTGTAGAGAACAACACTGTAGAGAACAACACTATACACTGTAGAGAACAACACTGTAGAGAACAACACTATACACTGTAGAGAACAACACTATACACTGTAGAGAACAACACTATACACTGTAGAGAACAACACTATACACTGTAGAGAACAACACTGTAGAGAACAACACTATACACTGTAGAGAACAACACTGTAGAGAACAACACTATACACTGTAGAGAACAACACTATACACTGTAGAGAACAACACTATACACTGTAGAGAACAACACTATACACTGTAGAGAACAACACTGTAGAGAACAACACTATACACTGTAGAGAACAACACTATACACTGTAGAGAACAACACCATACACTGTAGAGAACAACACTGTAGAGAACAACACTATACACTGTAGAGAACAACACTATACACTGTAGAGAACAACACTATACACTGTAGAGAACAACCCTATACACTGTAGAGAACAACCCTATACACTGTAGAGAACAACCCTATACACTGTAGAGAACAACACTATACACTATAGAGAACAACACTATACACTGTAGAGAACAACACCATACACTATAGAGAACAACACTGTAGAGAACAACACTATAGAGAACAACACTGTAGAGAATAACACTATACACTGTAGAGAATAACACTATACACTGTAGAGAACAACACCATACACTATAGAGAACAACACTGTAGAGAACAACACTATAGAGAACAACACTGTAGAGAACAACACTATACACTGTAGAGAATAACACTATACACTGTAGAGTACAACACCATACACTATAGAGAACAACACTGTAGAGAACAACACTATAGAGAACAACACTGTAGAGAATAACACTATACACTATAGAGAACAACACTATACACTGTAGAGAACAACACTGTAGAGAACAACACTATACACTGTAGAGAACAACACCATACACTGTAGAGAACAACCCTATACACTGTAGAGAACCACACTATACACTGTAGAGAACAACCCTATACACTGTAGAGAACAACACTATACACTATAGAGAACAACACTATACACTGTAGAGAACAACACTATACACTGTAGAGATCAACACTATACACTATAGAGAACAACACTACACACTATAGAGAACAACACTATACACAGCCAGAAGAGGACTGGCCACCCCACATAGCCTGGTTCCTCTCTAGGTTTCTTCCTAGGTTTTGGTAACAGAGGGACCTTCCTTTGGTTGAGGATCAATCCATTCTTTCACGGAACAACTCCCCCTTTCATAAAGTAACTCAGATCGGCCCGAACAGCACATGAATTTTCCCACTTTCCCTGCTGAGGTGTCTGTGGTGGAATGATCACTCATATCAGAGACATAGCAGGGTGTGATGCTATGAGAGTGAAAGTAAGAGTGAGTGAGTGTGTGTGTGTGTGAGAGAGAGAGACAGAGAGACAGAGAGCGAGACAGAGAGAGACAGAGAGATGAATGTGACTTTCAACCACACGGCCCAATGGTTTCCACATCATTGGGTCTGGTCTGGGTTTGATGATTGAGCTGATAGATAACAGATGGTTGAGAACTTTTACTTGTAGCGAATATCGATGTAAGTGAAACAAACAACAACCAATCAGACATTGTCCATCCTTGATTTATTCACTCAAGGGACCCCAACAACCAATCAGACATTGTCCATCCTTGATTTATTCACTCAAGGGACCCCAACAACCAATCAGACATTGTCCATCCTTGATTTATTCACTCAAGGGACCCCAACAACCAATCAGACATTGTCCATCCTTGATTTATTCACTCAAGGGACCCCAACAACCAATCAGACATTGTCCATCCTTGATTTATTCACTCAAGGGACCCCAACAACCAATCAGACATTGTCCATCCTTGATTTATTCACTCAAGGGACCCCAACAACCAATCAGACATTGTCCATCCTTGATTTATTCACTCAAGGGACCTCAACAACCAATCAGACATTGTCCATCCTTGATTAATTCACTCAAGGGACCTCAACAACCAATCAGACATTGTCCATCCTTGATTTATTCACTCAAGGGACCTCAACAACCAATCAGACATTGTCCATCCTTGATTCATTCACTCAAGGGACCCCAACAACCAATCAGACATTGTCCATCCTTGATTTATTCACTCAAGGGACCTCAACAACCAATCAGACATTGTCCATCCTTGATTCATTCACTCAAGGGACCCCAACAACCAATCAGACATTGTCCATCCTTGATTTATTCACTCAAGGGACCTCAACAACCAATCAGACATTGTCCATCCTTGATTAATTCACTCAAGGGACCTCAACAACCAATCAGACATTGTCCATCCTTGATTTATTCACTCAAGGGACCTCAACAACCAATCAGACATTGTCCATCCTTGATTTATTCACTCAAGGGACCCCAACAACCAATCAGACATTGTCCATCCTTGATTCATTCACTCAAGGGACCCCAACAACCAATCAGACATTTTCCATCCTTGATTCATTCACTCAAGGGACCTCAACAATCAATCAGACATTGTCCATCCTTGATTTATTCACTCAAGGGACCCCAACAACCAATCAGACATTGTCCATCCTTGATTTATTCACTCAAGGGACCCCAACAACCAATCAGACATTGTCCATCCTTGATTCATTCACTCAAGGGACCTCAACAACCAATCAGACATTGTCCATCCTTGATTCATTCACTCAAGGGACCCCAACAACCAATCAGACATTGTCCATCCTTGATTTATTCACTCAAGGGACCTCAACAACCAATCAGACATTGTCCATCCTTGATTTATTCACTCAAGGGACCCCAACAACCAATCAGACATTTCCATCCTTGATTCATTCACTCAAGGGACCTCAACAACCAATCAGACATTGTCCATCCATGATTCATTCACTCAAGGGACTCCAACAACCAATCAGACATTGTCCATCCTTGATTCATTCACTCAAGGGACCTCAACAACCAATCAGACATTGTCCATCCTTGATTCATTCACTCAAGGGACCCCAACAACCCCAACAACCAATCAGACATTTTCCATCCTTGATTCATTCACTCAAGGGACCCCAACAACCAATCAGACATTGTCCATCCTTGATTCATTCACTCAAGGGACCTCAACAACCAATCAGACATTGTCCATCCTTGATTCATTCACTCAAGGGACCTCAACAACCAATCAGACATTGTCCATCCTTGATTCATTCACTCAAGGGACCCCAACAACCAATCAGACATTGTCCATCCTTGATTCATTCACTCAAGGGACCTCAACAACCAATCAGACATTGTCCATCCTTGATTTATTCACTCAAGGGACTCCAACAACCAATCAGACATTGTCCATCCATCCTTGATTCATTCACTCAAGGGACCCCAACATTTATTCACTCAAGGGACCTCAACAACCAATCAGACATTGTCCATCCTTGACCCCAACAACCAAACAGCAGTGGGTTGCTGGTTGAAGGTTTGCATGAGTTGGCAAGAGTCTGATGATGTTGGAGGATGGCCCTCCGTTACCAAGAGTCTAATGAGGTTGAGGATGTCCCTCCGTTACCAAGAGTCTAATGAGGTTGAGGATGGCCCTCCATTACCAAGAGTCTAATGAGGTTGAGGATGGCCCTCCGTTACCAAGAGCCTGATGATGTGGAGGATGGCCCTCCGTTACCAGAGTCTGATGATGTGGAGGATGGCCCTCCGTTACCAAGAGCCTGATGAGGTTGAGGATGGCCCTCCGTTACCAAGAGCCTGATGATGTTGAGGATGGCCCTCTGTTACCAAGAGCCTGATGATGTTGAGGATGGCCCTCCGTTACCAAGAGCCTGATGATGTTGAGGATGGCCCTCCGTTACCAAGAGCCTGAGGATGGCCCTCATTACCAAGAGCCTGATGATGTTGAGGATGGCCCTCCGTTACCAAGAGTCTGATGATGTGGAGGATGGCCCTCCGTTAAGAGTCTGATGATGTGGAGGATGGCCCTCCGTTACCAAGAGTCTGATGATGTTGAGGATGGCCCTCCGTTACCAAGAGCCTGATGATGTGGAGGATGGCCCTCCGTTACCAAGAGCCTGATGATGTTGAGGATGGCCCTCCGTTACCAAGAGCCTGATGATGTGGAGGATGGCCCTCCGTTACCAAGAGTCTGATGATGTGGAGGATGGCCCTCCGTTACCAAGAGTCTGATGATGTTGAGGATGGCCCTCCGTTACCAAGAGCCTGATGATGTGGAGGATGGCCCTCCGTTACCAAGAGTCTGATGATGTTGAGGATGGCCCTCCGTTACCAAGAGCCTGATGATGTTGAGGATGGCCCTCCGTTACCAAGAGCCTGATGATGTTGAGGATGGCCCCCCGTTACCAAGAGCCTGATGATGTTGAGGATGGCCCTCCGTTACCAAGAGCCTGATGATGTTGAGGATGGCCCTCCGTTACCAAGAGCCTGAGGATGGCCCTCCATTACCAAGAGCCTGATGATGTTGAGGATGGCCCTCCGTTACCAAGAGCCTGATGATGTGGAGGACGGCCCCCCGTTACCAAGAGCCTGATGATGTTGAGGATGGCCCCCGTTACCAAGAGCCTGATGATGTTGAGGATGGCCCTCCGTTACCAAGAGCCTGATGATGTTGAGGATGGCCCTCCGTTACCAAGAGCCTGATGATGTTGAGGATGGCCCTCCGTTACCAAGAGCCTGATGATGTTGAGGATGGCCCTCCGTTACCAAGAGCCTGATGATGTTGAGGATGGCCCTCCGTTACCAAGAGCCTGATGATGTTGAGGATGGCCCTCCGTTACCAAGAGTCTGATGATGTTGAGGATGGCCCTCCGTTACCAAGAGTCTGATGATGTTGAGGATGTCCCTCCGTTACCAAGAGTCTGATGATGTTGAGGATGGCCCTCCGTTACCAAGAGCCTGATGATGTTGAGGATGGCCCTCCGTTACCAAGAGCCTGATGATGTTGAGGATGGCCCTCCGTTACCAAGAGTCTGATGATGTTGAGGATGGCCCTCCGTTACCAAGAGCCTGATGATGTTGAGGATGGCCCTCCGTTACCAAGAGCCTGATGATGTTGAGGATGGCCCTCCGTTACCAAGAGCCTGAGGATGGCCCTCCATTACCAAGAGCCTAATGATGTTGAGGATGGCCCTCCGTTACCAAGAGCCTGATGATGTGGAGGACGGCCCCCGTTACCAAGAGCCTGATGATGTTGAGGATGGCCCCGTTACCAAGAGCCTGATGATGTTGAGGATGGCCCTCCGTTACCAAGAGCCTGATGATGTTGAGGATGGCCCTCCGTTACCAAGAGCCTGATGATGTTGAGGATGGCCCTCCGTTACCAGAGCCTGATGATGTTGAGGATGGCCTCCGTTACCAAAGAGCCTGATGATGTTGAGGATGGCCCCCGTTACCAAGAGCCTGATGATGTTGAGGATGGCCCTCCGTTACCAAGAGCCTGATGATGTTGAGGATGGTCCTCCATTACCAAGAGCCTGAGGATGTTGAGGATGGCCCTCCGTTACCAAGAGCCTGAGGATGGCCCCTCCGTTACCAAGAGCCTGAGGATGTTGAGGATGGCCCTCCGTTACCAAGAGTCTGATGATGTTGAGGATGGCCCTCCGTTACCAAGAGTCTGATGATGTTGAGGATGTCCCTCCGTTACCAAGAGTCTAATGAGGTTGAGGATGGCCCTCCGTTACCAAGAGCCTGATGATGTTGAGGATGGCCCTCCATTTCCAAGAGCCTGATGATGTTGAGGATGGCCCTCAGTTACCAAGAGCCTGAGGATGTTGAGGATGGCCCTCTGTTACCAAGAGCCTGATGATGTTGAGGATGGCCCTCCGTTACCAAGAGCCTGAGGATGTTGAGGATGGCCCTCCGTTACCAAGAGCCTGAGGATGTTGAGGATGGCCCTCCGTTACCAAGAGCCTGAGGATGTTGAGGATGGCCCTCCGTTACCAAGAGCCTGAGGATGGCCCTCCGTTACCAAGAGCCTGATGATGTTGAGGATGGCCCTCCGTTACCAAGAGCCTGAGGATGGCCCTCCATTACCAAGAGCCTGAGGATGTTGAGGATGGCCCTCCGTTACCAAGAGCCTGAGGATGGCCCTCCGTCACCAAGAGCCTGATGATGTGGAGGATGGCCCCATTACCAAGAGCCTGATGATGTTGAGGATGGCCCTCCGTTACCAAGAGTCTGATGATGTTGAGGATGGCCCTCCGTTACCAAGAGCCTGATGATGTTGAGGATGGCCCTCCGTTACCAGAGCCTGAGGATGGCCCTCCGTCACCAAGAGCCTGATGATGGATGGCCCTCCGTTACCAAGAGCCTGAGGATGTTGAGGATGGCCCTCCATTACCAAGAGCCTGAGGATGGCCCTCCGTTACCAAGAGTCTGATGATGTTGAGGATGGCCCTCAGTTACCAAGAGCCTGAGGATGGCCCTCCGTTACCAAGAGCCTGAGGATGGCCCTCCGTTACCAAGAGTCTGATGATGTTGAGGATGGCCCTCAGTTACCAAGAGCCTGAGGATGGCCCTCCGTTACCAAGAGCCTGAGGATGGCCCTCCGTTACCAAGAGCCTGAGGATGGCCCTCCATTACCATGGTCTTCATGTTGGTTTGATATCAACCTGTCATCATTCCCTGTTGGTAGTTGTTTTTCTCATGATTCTAAAGTGAGTCATAAAAGAGAAGTTATATTAAGCTCTATGATCAGTGTGAGCCAACACCTTGACATCAACTATGTACCCTTTGACCTATGAGTAGTCTGTTAACATGGTTTCACATCCCTGTTTAGAGACGCTGCTGGATTCCACATCACGTCATCTCCCCACTCTCGACCCCGTGACAATGAACCACTCTCCTCACGGCCAGTGACTTGACTGTGAGGATATTACCCCCAGGCAAGTCTCTCACGTAGAGTAGTTGACTTGTGGCCACACCCCATGATGCCGAGCTGCAACCCAAAACACCCAGCGTGAGTTCACTTCCCCTCTGTGGTGTTCTACTGAAGAGACTCTTCAGGAAGTCGTCACCACTGAAAAAATGTGAGGAGGACCATAAATATTAAACCAAAATACTATATTACACATATACTGTACAGTGTCTCATTCAATCAGAATACTATATAACACATATACTGTATTGTATCTCATTCAATCAGAATACTATATAACACATATACTGTACAGTGTCTCATTCAATCAGAATACTATATAACACATATACTGTATTGTGTCTCATTCAATCAGAATACTATATAACACATATACTGTATTGTGTCTCATTCAATCAGAATACTATATAACACATATACTGTATTGTATCTCATTCAATCAGAATACTATATAACACATATACTGTATTGTATCTCATTCAATCAGAATACTATATAACACATATACTGGACTGTGTCTCATTCAATCAGAATACTATATAACACATATACTGTATTGTATCTCATTCAATCAGAATACTATATAACACATATACTGTATTGTGTCTCATTCAATCAGAATACTATATAACACATATACTGTATTGTGTCTCATTCAATCAGAATACTATATAACACATATACTGTATTGTATCTCATTCAATCAGAATACTATATAACACATATACTGTATTGTATCTCATTCAATCAGAATACTATATAACACATATACTGTATTGTATCTCATTCAATCAGAATACTATATAACACATATACTGGACAGTGTCTCATTCAATCAGAATACTATATAACACATATACTGGACAGTGTCTCATTCAATCAGAATACTATATAACACATATACTGGACAGTGTATTGTATCTCATTCAATCAGAATACTATATAACACATATACTGGACAGTGTCTCATTCAATCAGAATACTATATAACACATATACTGTATTGTATCTCATTCAATCAGAATACTATATAACACATATACTGGACAGTGTATTGTATCTTGTGGGGATGATATGAATGAGATCACTTCCTTTTCTGGAACCTGGTTTTCAAAGAACTTCTGTGATTGTTAACATGCTGTTGTTGACTTGTGGGAGAAGTGAAACGAAGAGTCAATGTGACCCAGTTGACAGTGAGACTGATACAGCTGTAGCTTCTGGTTCCTGCTACAGGGACAATGTGGCCCAGTTGACAGTGAGACTGATACAGCTGTAGCTTCTGGTTCCTGCTACAGGGACAATGTGGCCCAGTTGACAGTGAGACTGATACAGCTGTAGCTTCTGGTTCCTGCTACAGGGACAATGTGGCCCAGTTGATAGTGAGACTGATACAGCTGTAGCTTCTGGTTCCTGCTACAGGGACAATGTGGCCCAGTTAACAGTGAGACGGATACAGCTGTAGCTTCTGGTTCCTGCTACAGGGACAATGTGGCCCAGTTGACAGTGAGACTGCTACAGCTGTAGCTTCTGGTTCCTGCTACAGGGACAATGTGGCCCAGTTGACAGTGAGACTGATACAGCTGTAGCTTCTGGTTCCTGCTACAGGGACAATGTCGCCCAGTTGACAGTGAGACTGATACAGCTGTAGCTTCTGGTTCCTACTACAGGATCAATGTGGCCCAGTTGATAGTGAGACTGATACAGCTGTATCTTCTGGTTCCTGCTACAGGGACAATGTGGCCCAGTTGATAGTGAGACTGATACAGCTGTAGCTTCTGGTTCCTGCTACAGGGTCAATGTGGCCCAGTTGACAGTGAGACTGATACAGCTGTAGCTTCTGGTTCCTGCTACAGGGACAATGTGGCCCAGTTGATAGTGAGACTGATACAGCTGTAGCTTCTGGTTCCTGCTACAGGGTCAATGTGGCCCAGTTGATAGTGAGACTGATACAGCTGTAGCTTCTGGTTCCTGCTACAGGGACAATGTGTCCCAGTTGACAGTGAGACTGATACAGCTGTAGCTTCTGGTTCCTGCTACAGGGACAATGTGGCCCAGTTGACAGTGAGACTGATACAGCTGTAGCTTCTGGTTCCTGCTACAGGGACAATGTGGCCCAGTTGGTGGTGAGACTGATACAGCTGTAGCTTCTGGTTCCTGCTACAGGGACAATGTGGCCCAGTTGACAGTGAGACTGATACAGCTGTAGCTTCTGGTTCCTGCTACAGGGACAATGTGGCCCAGTTGGTAGTGAGACTGATACAGCTGTAGCTTCTGGTTCCTGCTACAGGGACAATGTGGCCCAGTTGACAGTGAGACTGATACAGCTGTAGCTTCTGGTTCCTGCTACAGGGACAATGTCGCCCAGTTGACAGTGAGACTGATACAGCTGTAGCTTCTGGTTCCTGCTACAGAGTCAATGTGGCCCAGTTGACAGTGAGACTGATACAGCTGTAGCTTCTGGTTCCTACTACAGGATCAATGTGGCCCAGTTGATAGTGAGACTGATACAGCTGTAGCTTCTGGTTCCTGCTACAGGGTCAATGTGGCCCAGTTGATAGTGAGACTGATACAGCTGTAGCTTCTGGTTCCTGCTACAGGGTCAATGTGGCCCAGTTGACAGTGAGACTGATACAGCTGTAGCTTCTGGTTCCTGCTACAGGATCAATGTGGCCCAGTTGATAGTGAGACTGATACAGCTGTATCTTCTGGTTCCTGCTACAGGGACAATGTGGCCCAGTTGATAGTGAGACTGATACAGCTGTAGCTTCTGGTTCCTGCTACAGGGTCAATGTGACCCAGTTGATAGTGAGACTGATACAGCTGGAGCTTCTGGTTCCTGCTACAGGATCAATGTGACCCAGTTGACAGTGAGACTGATACAGCTGTAGCTTCTGGTTCCTGCTACAGGGACAATGTGACCCAGTTGACAGTGAGACTGATACAGCTGTAGCTTCTGGTTCCTGCTACAGGGACAATGTGGCCCAGTTGACAGTGAGACTGATACAGCTGTAGCTTCTGGTTCCTGCTACAGAGTCAATGTGGCCCAGTTGACAGTGAGACTGATACAGCTGTAGCTTCTGGTTCCTGCTACAAATCATTATGTTTACTATGCCCAAGTCATGCTTACTGTCTAAGAAGTAAGGAAAAATTCCCCACTCCTTCCCCATCAGAATCCTGAGAAAGTAGTCCTTAGTCATATCTATTCTTATATTAACCTTGTGAGACCCAATGTTGCAACAATGTAACGTCTCCTGAATTGCATCCTGTACAGGTCCTAAACTGAAACGTCACCCCACTGCATAATGTATCTCCTTCGACCCAGATGTATCTCCAGTGTGTGTTCTGTGTCAGTATGATTCTTGTGGCATCAGTAGTCTCTGAAACAGAACCCTGTCCAACTGTGAACTCACGCTGGTTCCCTACACAATAACATGGTGTAAGGCCTTCATACAAGGACATTGCTTGAAATATATTTTTCTGTGTTGTCTAAGATATAGTGGTTAGGTAGAATAAAAGAAATGAAGAAATAGTGATGATTTAATTAACACATTTATTTGCAGACAACTACGAAACCATAAAGTTATTGAAGAGCAACTTTTAATTCCTGAACACATTGTAAATGGAAACTGATACATTCCAGAACACATTGTAAATAGAAACTGATACATTCCAGAACACATTGTAAATGAAACTGATACATTCAGAACACATTGTAAATGGAAACTGATACATTCAGAACACATTGTAAATGGAAAAGGATACATTCCAGAACACATTGTAAATGGAAACTGATATAGAACACATTGTAAAAAAGGATACATTCCAGAACACATTGTAAATGGAAACAGAACACATTGTAAATGGAAACTGATACATTCCAGAACACATTGTAAATGGAAACTGATACATTCCAGAACACATTGTAAATGGAAACTGATACATTCCAGAACACATTGTAAATGGAAACTGATACATTCCAGAACACATTGTAAATGGAAACTGATACATTCCAGAACACATTGTAAATGGAAACTGATACATTCCAGAACACATTGTAAATGGAAACTGATACATTCCAGAACACATTGTAAATGGAAACTGATACATTCAGAACACATTGTAAATGGAAACTGATACATTCCAGAACACATTGTAAATGGAAACTGATACATTCCAGAACACATTGTAAATGGAAACTGATACATTCCAGAACACATTGTAAATGGAAACTGATACATTCAGAACACATTGTAAATGGAAACTGATACATTCCAGAACACATTGTAAATGGAAACTGATACATTCACATTGAAATGGAAACTGACATTGTTGTAAATGGAAACTGATACATTCCAGAACACATTGTAAATGGAAAAGGATACATTCCAGAACACATTGTAAATGGAAACTGATACATTCAGAACACATTGTAAATGGAAACTGATACATTCCAGAACACATTGTAAATGGAAACTGATACATTCCAGAACACATTGTAAATGGAAACTGATACATTCCAGAACACATTGTAAATGGAAACTGATACATTCAGAACACATTGTAAATGGAAACTGATACATTCAGAACACATTGTAAATAGAAAAGGGTACGGAATGCAGCAGCAGAGACCATGTATATGTCGTATTATAACAAAGCACCTTTTCCATTTCTTTGGTTTAGCTAACGATTTCCAGATGGTAAGAAATTACTGTCTCTACCACATTTCTTTCCAATTCAGTCATGTTTCAGGCCTTGCAGTCCTGGAGTAACTAATACGAGTTCTTTATTCAGCTTTATCACATTGTTCTGCAAATAAATAATCATCTTCTCCATCCACACAACATAGGAAATGTTACTCTACAACACATCCACCATGCTGACCCTCAACACGGGGCCCCTCGGGGTCTACAACACATCCACCATGCTGACCCTCAGGGCCCCTCGTCTACAACACATCCACCATGCTGACCCTCAGGGTCTACAACACATCCCCATGCTGAGGGGTCTACAACACATCCACCATGCTGACCCTCAGGGGTCAACAACACATCCACCATGCTGACCCTCAACACGGGGCCCCTCAGGGGTCTACAACACATCCACCATGCTGACCCTCAACACGGGGCCCCTCAGGGGTCTACAACACATCCACCATGCTGACCCTCAGGGGTCAACAACAACATCCACCATGCTGACCCTCAACACGGGGCCCCTCCATGCTGACCCTCAACACGGGCCCCTCAGGGGTCTACAACACATCCACCATGCTGACCCTCAACACGGGGCCCTCTCTACAACACATCCACCATGCTGACCCTCAACACGGGCCCCTCAGGGGTCTACAACACATCCACCATGCTGACCCTCAACACGGGGCCCCTCAGGGGTCTACAACACATCCACCATGCTGACCCTCAACACGGGCCCCTCAGGGGTCTACAACACATCCACCATGCTGACCCTCAACACGGGCCCCTCTCTACAACACATCCACCATGCTGACCCTCAACACGGGGCCCCTCCACCATGCTGACCCTCAGGGGTCTACAACACATCCACCATGCTGACCCACAACACGGGGCCCCTCGGGGTCTACAACACATCCACCATGCTGACCCTCAACACATCCACCATGCTGACCCTCAACACGGGGCCCCTCAGGGTCTACAACACATCCACCATGCTGACCCTCAACACGGGCCCCTCAGGGGTCTACAACACATCCACCATGCTGACCCTCAACACGGGGCCCCTCAGGGGTCTACAACACATCCACCATGCTGACCCTCAACACGGGGCCCCTCAGGGGTCTACAACACATCCACCATGCCGACCCTCAACACGGGGCCCCTCGGGGGTCTACAACACATCCACCATGCTGACCCTCAACACGGGGCCCCTCAGGGGTCTACAACACATCCACCATGCTGACCCTCAACACGGGGCCCCTCCATGCTGACCCTCAACACGGGGCCCCTCAGGGGTCTACAACACATCCACCATGCTGACCCTCAGGGGTCTACAACACATCCACCATGCTGACCCTCAACACGGGGCCCCTCAGGGGTCTACAACACATCCACCATGCTGACCCTCAACACGGGGCCCCTCAGGGGTCTACAACACATCCACCATGCTGACCCACAACACGGGGCCCCTCAGGGGTCTACAACACATCCACCATGCTGACCCTCAGGGGTCTACAACACATCCACCATGCTGACCCTCAACACGGGGCCCCTCAGGGGTCTACAACACATCCACCATGCTGACCCTCAGGGGTCTACAACACATCCACCGTGCTGACCCACAACACGGGGCCCCTCAGGGGTCTACAACACATCCACCATGCTGACCCTCAGGGGTCTACAACACATCCACCATGCTGACCCTCAACACGGGGCCCCTCAGGGGTCTACAACACATCCACCATGCTGACCCTCAACACGGGCCCCTCAGGGGTCTACAACACATCCACCATGCTGACCCACAACACGGGGCCCCTCAGGGGTCTACAACACATCCACCATGCTGACCCACAACACGGGCCCCTCAGGGGTCTACAACACATCCACCATGCTGACCCTCAACACGGGGCCCCTCAGGGGTCTACAACACATCCACCATGCTGACCCTCAACACGGGGCCCCTCAGGGGTCTACAACACATCCACCATGCTGACCCTCAACACGGGCCCCTCAGGGGTCTACAACACATCCACCATGCTGACCCTCAACACTGGCCCCTCAGGGGTCTACATCACATCCACCATGCTGACCCACAACACGGGGCCCCTCCATGCTGACCCTCAGGGGTCTACAACACATCCACCATGCTGACCCTCAACACGGGGCCCCTCAGGGGTCTACAACACATCCACCATGCTGACCCTCAACACGGGGCCCCTCAGGGTCTACAACACATCCACCATGCTGACCCTCAACACGGGCCCCTCAGGGGTCTACATCACATCCACCATGCTGACCCTCAGGGGTCTACAACACATCCACCATGCTGACCCACAACACGGGGCCCCTCAGGGTCTACAACACATCCACCATGCTGACCCACAACACGGGCCCCTCAGGGGACTACAACACATCCACCATGCTGACCCTCAACATGGGGCCCCTCAGGGTCTACAACACATCCACCATGCTGACCCTCAACATGGGGCCCCTGTCTACAACACATCCACCATGCTGACCCTCAGGGGTCTACAACACATCCACCATGCTGACCCTCACGGGACCCCTCAGGGGTCTACAACACATCCACCATGCTGACCCTCAGGGTCTACAACACATCCACCATGCTGACCTCAACACGGGACCCCTCAGGGGTCTACAACACATCCACCATGCTGACCCTCAACACGGGGCCCCTCAGGGGTCTACAACACATCCACCATGCTGACCCTCAACACGGGGCCCCTCAGGGGTCTACAACACATCCAGGTTAGAAACATTTTGTTTTTAAAAGAATCCTTGTATAACGACACCTCTGTTTTTAAGCCTGGATTCCTAGCACATTAATGTTATTGTTGGATTTGATTTTAATAGCTATTATTTTGTTGGTCATAATAATATGTCGATAGTCAATCAAATGTAATCAATCAAATGTAATCAATCAAATGTAATCAATCAAATGTAATCAATCAAATGTAATCAATCAAATGTATTGATAAAGCCCTTCTTACATCAGCTGATGTCACAAAGTGCTGTACAGAAATCCAGCCTAAAACCCCAAACTGCAGGTATAGAAGCCCGGTGGCTAGGAAAAACTCCCTAGAAAGGCAGGAACCTAGGAAGAAACCTAGAGAGGAACCAGGCTATGTGGGGTGGCCAGTCCTCTTCTGGCTGTGCCGGTGGAGATTATAACAGAACATGGCCAAGATGTTCAAATGTTCATAGATGACCAGCAGGGTCAGATAATAATAATCACAGTGGATGTAGAGGGAGCAACAGGTCAGCACCTCGGGAGTAAATGTCAGTTGGCTTTTCATAGCCGATCGTTCAGATAGTGGACAACCTTGTTTTACTCTTCTTGAGGGTTGACAACTTTCTGAGAATTAGCCATTATTTACTATTTTACACCTAGAGTTACTATACATATCTTTAACCCATTTTATAAGAGATTCTCAAACATTTAAATATTCCAGGCATTTATATATAAACTCCAGTCAAACTTTATCAAAAGCCTTTTCAAAGTCTGTTATGAATACCAGGCTTGCTTTCCTAGATGTTTCCTAGTGTTCAATTGTTTCAAATACTTGTCTTATATTATCTCCAATGTAACATCCATGTAAAAAACCTGTCTGTTCAGGATGAATAATATAATAATTTAAGAATTTAATAATATAATAATAGAATAATAAAATAATATAATAATATAATAATATAATAATTTAATATTTTAATAATATAATAATATAATAATAAAATAATATAATAATATAATAATATAATAATATAATAATTTAATAATATAATAATATAATAATATAATAATTTTAATGATATGTGCTATTTCTTTTGCTAGGGGTTTTTGCATCACAACACTGAAGTGTAAAGGAACTCCACGTTTTAGACTGGATCGTTATACCTACCACCTGGGTCCACCTGGGTCCACCTGGGTCCACCTGGGTCCACCTGGGTCCACCTGGGTCCTGTTTCAGTCATGAAATCAGACCTGAGTACCTGATAGGAGGGGTTCAAATATACTAATAATAGATCAAATAAGGTCTTATTTACCCCAACTGGTGTGCCATCCAGCCCTGGAGTGTTCCCTGGCCTAAAGGCTTTCATTGCATCAATACATACCTCCTCTGCAATTTGGCCATCATACAAGTCTTTCTGTACAGGTGCTAATTTTACACCACTATTAGGAAAAAAGTCCTTCCAATTAACTTCAGTTAGTGGAAATGGAGGAGACTGAAAAGAGAACATATGCTTAAAATATTTAGCTTCCTCTTTCAAAGTATCGTTTCGTGAATCATGGATGACTCCGTAATTTGTAACAATTTTCTGTAAATTATTTTTGGTCGAATTTCTATGTTGAAGATTCTAAAATAATTTGGTTCAATTTCTCCCCATTTTCCATCCAATTAGCTTTATTTTTATAATGTATTACACAGGATCTTTGTTGAATAAGTTATTCCATGTCTTTTTGTTTTCCTCTAACTCGTTCTGTGCCTCTATGGTACAGTTGTTATTGCTGTCTATCTGTGCTGTTAGTTCTTCTATTTCATTTGTTAACATTAACTCTTTTACCCATAATGTGTTTTAAACATGAGTATTGAACTGCATGACCTCTACAGGCACATTTTAAACTACCAATGTTCCTTCCTCTTGGTTCAAAACAGGATGTCATCCAGTAAGCTGTGATAAAACTTCCAATATCTTCGACCACGTGAGACCTCGCCCACGTGAGTGCTCGACCACGTGAGTCCTCGCCCACGTGAGTCCTCGCCCACGTGAGTCCTCGCCCACGTGAGTGCTCGACCACGTGAGTCCTCGACCACGTGAGTCCTCGACCACGTGAAACCATCGCCCACGTGAGACCTCGCCCGCGTGATTCCTCGCCCACGTGAAACCTCACCCACGTGAGACCTCGCCCGCGTGGGTCCTCGCCCACGTGAAACCTCACCCACGTGAGTCTCGCCCGCGTGGGTCCCGCCCACGTGGATACTCGCCCACCTGAATCCTCGCCCACCTGAATCCTCGCCCACGTGAATCCTCGTCCACATGGAACCTCGCCCACGTGAAACCTCACCCACGTGAAACCTCGCCCGCGTGGTTCCTCGCCCGCATGAAACCCCACCCACATGAGTCCTCGCCCGCATGGTTCCTCGCCCGCGTGGTTCCTCGCCCGCGTGGTTTCCTCGCCCGTGTTGTTCCCCCTACGTCAAAACTCACCCACATGAGTCCTCGCCCACGTGAAACCTCACCCACATGAGACCTCGCCCGCGTGGTTCCTCGCCCGCATGAAACCCCACCCACATGAGTCCTCGCCCGCGTGGTTCCTCGCCCGCGTGGTTCCTCGCCCGCGTGGTTCTCGCCCACGTGAAACCTCACCCACATGAGTCCTCGCCCACGTGAAACCTCACCCACATGAGTCCCCTCGCCCGCGTGGTTCCTCGCCCGCGTGGTTCCTCGCCCGCGTGGTTCCTCGACCACGTGAAACCTCACCCACATGAGTCCCGCCCACGTGAAACCTCACCCACATGAGAATCTCGCCCGCGTGGTTCCTCGCCCACATGAAACCCCACCCACATGAGTCCTCGCCCGCGTGGTTCCTCGCCCGCGTGGTTCCTCGCCCGCGTGGTTCCTCGCCCACGTGAAACCTCACCCGCATGAGTCCTCGCCCACGTGAAACCTCACCCACGTGAGACCTCGCCCGCGTGGTTCCCCACCCACATGAAACCCCACCCACATGAGTCCTCGCCCGCGTGGTTCCTCGCCCGCGTGGTTCCTCGCCCGCGTGAAACCTCACCCACATGAGTCCTCGCCCACGTGAAACCTCACCACGTGGTTCCTCGCCCACGTGGATCCTCGCCCACCTGAATCCTCGCCCACCTGAAGCCTCGTCCACGTGAAGCCTCGTCCACATGGAAATTCTGTAAGAGTAATGTGGATGCCAATTATTTGATGGGCCAATCACATTCTGCCTCCTATCAAAACCTCGGATCGGAAGCACCCCCTTTACCCCAAATACACTCGGATCGAAGCACCCCTTTACCCCAAATACACTCGGATCGAAGCACCCCCTTACCCCAAATACACTCGGATCGGAAGCACCCCCCTTTACCCCAAATACACTCGGATCGGAAGCACCACCCTTTACCCCAAATACACTCGGATCGGAAGCACCCCCCTTTACCCCAAATACACTCGGATCGGAAGCACCCCCATTTACCCCAAATACACTCGGATCGGAAGCACCCCCCTTTACCCCAAATACACTCGGATCGGAAGTACCCCACTTTACCCCAAATACACTCGGATCGGAAGTACCCCCCTTTACCCCAAATACACTCGGATCGGAAGCACCCCCCTTTACCCCAAATACACTCGGATCGGAAGCACCCCCCTTTACCCCAAATACACTCGGATCGGAAGCACCCCCCTTTACCCCAAATACACTCGGATCGGAAGCACCCCCCTTTACCCCAAACACACTCGGATCGGAAGCACCCCCCTTTACCCCAAATACACTCGGATCGGAAGTACCCCCCTTTACCCCAAACACACTCGGATCGGAAGCAGCCCCCTTTACCCCAAATACACTCGGATCGGAAGCACCCCCTTTACCCCAAATACACTCGGATCGGAAGCACCCCCCTTTACCCAAAATACACTCGGATCGGAAGCACCCCCCTTTACCCAAAATACACTCGGATCGGAAGCACCCCCTTTACCCCAAATACACTCGGATCGGAAGCACCCCCCTTTACCCCAAACATGTTCCACAATCCACTGTTTATGATTCAAGAGATCTTTATCCTGAAGGTTTTGACTTTTCTGACAGTCAACGACCTCAAGATAAAATAGGATCTCCATTATCTACTACCTATATATATGTACATATCTACCTCAATAATCTGGTACCCTGCACATCCACTCAGTACTGGTACTTCCTGTATATAGCCATGTTATTACCTGGTACTTCCTGTATATAGCCATGTTATTACCTGGTACTTCCTGTATATGGTTATGTTATTACCTGGTACTTCCTGTATATAGTTATGTTATTACCTGGTACTCCCTGTATACAGCCATGTTATTACCTGGTACTTCCTGGAAATAGCCATGTTATTACCTGGTACTTCCTGTATATAGCCATGTTATTACCTGGTACTCCCTGTATACAGCCATGTTATTACATGGTACTTCCTGGAAATAGCCATGTTATTACCTGGTACTTCCTGTATATAGTTATGTTATTACCTGGTACTCCCTGTATACAGCCATGTTATTACCTGGTACTTCCTGTATATAGTTATGTTATTACCTGGTACTCCCTGTATACAGCCATGTTATTACCTGGTACTTCCTGGAAATAGCCATGTTATTACCTGGTACTTCCTGTATATAGCCATGTTATTACCTGGTACTCCCTGTATACAGCCATGTTATTACCTGGTACTTCCTGTATATAGCCATGTTATTACCTGGTACTTCCTGTATATAGTTATGTTATTACCTGGTACTCCCTGTATACAGCCATGTTATTACCTGGTACTTCCTGTATATAGTTATGTTATTACCTGGTACTCCCTGTATACAGCCATGTTATTACCTGGTACTTCCTGTATATAGTTATGTTATTACCTGGTACTCCCTGTATACAGCCATGTTATTACCTGGTACTTCCTGAAATAGCCATGTTATTACCTGGTACTTCCTGTATATAGCCATGTTATTACCTGGTACTCCCTGTATACAGCCATGTTATTACCTGGTACTTCCTGTATATAGCCATGTTATTACCTGGTACTTCCTGTATATAGTTATGTTATTACCTGGTACTCCCTGTATACAGCCATGTTATTACCTGGTACTTCCTGGAAATAGCCATGTTATTACCTGGTACTTCCTGTATATAGCCATGTTATTACCTGGTACTTCCTGTATATAGCCATGTTATTACCTGGTACTTCCTGTATATAGCCATGTTATTACCTGGTACTCCCTGTATCCAGCCATGTTATTACCTGGTACTTCCTGTATATAGCCATGTTATTACCTGGTACTCCCTGTATCCAGCCATGTTATTACCTGGTACTTCCTGGAAATAGCCATGTTATTACCTGGTACTTCCTGTATATAGCCATGTTATTACCTGGTACTCCCTGTATACAGCCATGTTATTACCTGGTACTTCCTGTATATAGCCATGTTATTACCTGGTACTTCCTGTATATAGTTATGTTATTACCTGGTACTCCCTGTATATAGCCATGTTATTACCTGGTACTTCCTGGAAATAGCCATGTTATTACCTGGTACTTCCTGTATATAGCCATGTTATTACCTGGTACTCCCTGTATACAGCCATGTTATTACCTGGTACTTCCTGTATATAGCCATGTTATTACCTGGTACTTCCTGTATATAGTTATGTTATTACCTGGTACTCCCTGTATCCAGCCATGTTATTACCTGGTACTCCCTGTATCCAGCCATGTTATTACCTGGTACTCCTGTATATAGCCATGTTATTACCTGGTACTCCTGTATATAGCCATGTTATTACCTGGTACTCCTGTATCCAGCCATGTTATTACCTGGTACTTCCTGGAAATAGCCATGTTATTACCTGGTACTTCCTGTATATAGCCATGTTATTACCTGGTACTCCCTGTATCCAGCCATGTTATTACCTGGTACTTCCTGTATATAGCCATGTTATTACCTGGTACTTCCTGTATATAGTTATGTTATTACCTGGTACTCCCTGTATACAGCCATGTTATTACCTGGTACTTCCTGTATATAGCCATGTTATTACCTGGTACTTCCTGTATATAGCCATGTTATTACCTGGTACTTCCTGTATATAGCCATGTTATTACCTGGTACTTCCTGTATATAGCCATGTTATTACCTGGTACTTCCTGTATATAGCCATGTTATTACCTGGTACTTCCTGTATATAGCCATGTTATTACCTGGTACTTCCTGTATATAACCATGTTATTACCTGGTACTTCCTAGTATTATAGTTATAGTTATTTTCACTCGTTATGGTTATTCGTTATTCAGTATTTATTCCTCCTGTCACTTTCTTTTTATCTATTTTTAATCTTTATCTTTAACTCTGTGCTTTTGGAAAATGACTGGTAAATCAGCTGTTCACTGTTAGTGTATTTTTTCATTTGATTGGATTTTAACTACCAGCCTAACCACAAACATGATTTAAAAAATATATTAGTATAACCCTGGCTGTAGGGTATGAATGTAGGGTGTGACTGTAGGGTATGACTGTAGTGTACGACATGACTATAGGGTATGACTATAGGGTATGACAGTAGGGTATGACTGTAGTGTACGACATGACTATAGGGTATGACTATAGGGTATGACAGTAGGGTATGACTGTAGTGTACGACATGACTATAGGGTATGACTATAGGGTATGACAGTAGGGTATGACTGTAGTGTACGACATGACTATAGGGTATGACTATAGGGTATGACAGTAGGGTATGACTGTAGTGTATGACTATAGGGTATGACTGTAGGGTATGACTGTAGTGTACGACATGACTATAGGGTATGACTATAGGGTATGACAGTAGGGTATGACTGTAGTGTATGACTGTAGGGTATGACATGACTATAGGGTATGACAGTAGGGTATGACTGTAGTGTATGACTGTAGTGTACGACATGACTATAGGGTATGACTATAGGGTATGACTGTAGTGTACGACATGACTATAGGGTATGACTATAGGGTATGACAGTAGGGTATGACTGTAGTGTATGACTATAGGGTATGACTGTAGGGTATGACTGTAGTGTACGACATGACTATAGGGTATGGCTGTAGGGTATGACTATAGGTTATGACTGTAGGGTATGACTGTAGGGTATGACATGACTATAGGGTATGACTGCAGGGTTTGTCTGCAGGGTATGACTGTAGTGTATGACTATAGGGTATGACTGTAGGGTATGACTGTAGTGTACGACATGACTATAGGGTATGACTGTAGGGTGTGACATGACTATAGGGTATGACTGTAGGGTATGACTGGAGGGTATGACTATAGGCTATGACTGTAGGGTATGACTGTAGGGTATGACATGACTATAGGGTATGACTGCAGGGTTTGTCTGCAGGGTATGACTGTAGTGTATAACTATAGGGTATGACTATAGGGTATGACTATAGGGTATGACTGTAGAATTTGACTGTAGGGTATGACATGACTATAGGGTATGACTATAGGGTATGACTGTAGGGTATGACTATAGGGTATGGCTGTAGGGTATGACTATAGGTTATGGCTGTAGGGTATGACTATACGGTATGACTGTAGGGTATGACTATAGGGTATGGCTGTAGGGTATGACTGTAGGGTATGACTGTAGGGTGTGACATGACGATAGGGTATGACTGTAGGGTAGGACTATAGGGTATGGCTGTAGGGTATGACTATAGGGTATGACTGTAGGTTATGACTATAGGGTATGACTGTAGGGTATGACTATAGGGTATGACTATAGGGTATGACTATAAGGTATGACTACAGAGTATGACTGTAGAGTATGACTGTAGGGTATGGCTGTAGGGTATGACTGTAGGGTATGACTATAGGGTATGACATGACTATAGGGTATGACTGTAGGGTAGGACTATAGGGTATGACATGACTATAGGGTATGACTGTAGGGAAGGACTATAGGGTATGACATGACTATAGGGTATGACTATAGGGTATGACTGTAGGGTAGGACTATAGGGTATGACATGACTATAGGGTATGACTATAGGGTATGACTGTAGGGTATGACTGTAGAGTATGGCTGTAGAGTATGACTGTAGGGTATGACTATAGGGTATGACTATAGGGTATGACTATAGGGTATGACTGTAGGGTATGACTGTAGGGTATGGCTGTAGGGTATGACTATAGGGTATGACTATAGGGTATGACTGTTGGGTATGACTGTATAGTATGACTGTAGGGTATGACTATAGGGTATGACTGTAGAGTATGACTGTAGGGTATGTCTTATTGCCATGGTAAACAAGGAAATAAATACTTGATTTCAGTTTTATGGAATGATGTCCAAACAATAAATCACCTTTCAGCCTCATTCCATCTGAGCCTGGGCAGTCTGTTGTGTTGCGCTGCCCATTGAAGCTGGACTCCAGTGTTGTTGAACAGAAACGATAACAGGAAATTAATCATCTTAACCAGACCTGGCTCACGTATCGTTGTTCACACATTACATCAGGTTCTCTTTCTATCACTACAGGAGATGCACGAAGCACAGTAGTGATGAGGGTCATTGTGTTATTGTTGACAAATAATGTCTATTTCCTGAGAGGCAGTCACAAGGCCTGCAACACCCACACACACACACACACACACACACACACACACACACACACACACACACACACACACACGCGCACACACACACACACACACACACACACACACACACACACACACACACACACACACACACACACACACACCACACCCACACACACACACACACACACACACACACACACACACACACACACACACACACACACACACACACACACCACACCCACACCCACACACACCCACACCCACACACACACACCCACACACCACCCACACCCACACCCACACACACACCTATAGTCATACATACACATACATACTATGACTTGTGTGGCTGCCAACTGGCTAATGACGCTCATCGTTGTGTGGCTGCCAACTGGCTAATGAGGCTCATCGTTGTGTGGCTGCCAACTGGCTAATGATGCTCATCGTTGTGTGGCTGCCAACTGGCTAATAAGGCTCATCGTTGTGTGGCTGCCAACTGGCTAATGACGCTCATCGTTGTGTGGCTGCCAACTGGCTAATGAGGCTCATCGTTGTGTGGCTGCCAACTGGCTAATGATGCTCATCGTTGTGTGGCTGCCAACTGGCTAATGAGGCTCATCGTTGTGTGGCTGCCAACTGGCTAATGACGCTCATCGTTGTGTGGCTGCCAACTGGCTAATGGCGCCATCGTTGTGTGGCTGCCAACTGGCTAATGAGGCTCATCGTTGTGTGGCTGCCAACTGGCTAATGAGGCTCATCGTTGTGTGGCTGCCAACTGGCTAATGACGCTCATCGTTGTGTGGCTGCCAACTGGCTAATGAGGCTCATCGTTGTGTGGCTGCCAACTGGCTAATGAGGCTCATCGTTGTGTGGCTGCCAACTGGCTAATGAGGCTCATCGTTGTGTGGCTGCCAACTGGCTAATGAGGCTCATCGTTGTGTGGCTGCCAACTGGCTAATGAGGCTCATCGTTGTGTGGCTGCCAACTGGCTAATGACGCTCATCGTTGTGTGGCTGCCAACTGGCTAATGACGCTCATCGTTGTGGCTGCCAACTGGCTAATGAGGCTCATCGTTGTGTGGCTGCCAACTGGCTAATGAGGCTCATCGTTGTGTGGCTGCCAACTGGCTAATGAGGCTCATCGCTGTGTGGCTGCCAACTGGCTAATGAGGCTCATCGTTGTGTGGCTGCCAACTGGCTAATGATGCTCATCGTTGTGTGGCTGCCAACTGGCTAATGAGGCTCATCGTTGTGTGGCTGCCAACTGGCTAATGAGGCTCATCGTTGTGTGGCTGCCAACTGGCTAATGAGGCTCATCGTTGTGTGGCTGCCAACTGGCTAATGAGGCTCATCGTTGTGTGGCTGCCAACTGGCTAATGACGCTCATCGTTGTGTGGCTGCCAACTGGCTAATGAGGCTCATCGTTGTCTGGCTGCCAACTGGCTAATGACGCTCATCGTTGTGTGGCTGCCAACTGGCTAATGAGGCTCATCGTTGTGTGGCTGCCAACTGGCTAATGATGCTCATCGTTGTGTGGCTGCCAACTGGCTAATGGCGCTCATCGTTGTGTGGCTGCCAACTGGCTAATGAGGCTCATCGTTGTGTGGCTGCCAACTGGCTAATGAGGCTCATCGTTGTGTGGCTGCCAACTGGTTAATGATGCTCATCGTTGTGTGGCTGCCAACTGGCTAATGATGCTCATCGTTGTGTGGCTGCCAACTGGCTAATGATGCTCATCGTTGAACAAGTCCTTAACGTTCAAGGAAATTTATTATGAATTTGAAATTGCCCGAATGTGATGTTATAGCGCTTTTTAACCATGAACTCAGGAAAGCAGCAGAACTGGACTGTGCTACCATTTATAGATATTTTCAAGTGTCAAACAAAAATGACACTTCGAGGTTAGCGATCACAAGCTATACAAAAGCTTTATAAATGCAATAACATTTACATTACTTAAAGGAGATGTCAAGTCATCCTCTGTCCTCCACCCTGTTACAGCAGCTCACACCTGGAACACACAGGATATCAACACACTGTCACTGTAGTGGGGCTATGCCAGGAATGCTTCTGGCTGACAGAGAGGATTCTGAGGACTGTCACGGCCCTGCTTCCAGACTGACAGGCCAACAAGGGCCTGAGAGGCTCCAGTCCCAGGATGGAAGGCTCCCGTCACTGTGGTGTCACTAACTGAACCCGGGATGGAAGGCTGGCGTCGGGACAGCGAGGCCGACCAGACGGTACCCGCCGGGGGATGAGGTGCTCTCATACGAGGGGCTAGCTCCATCTTGGTTGGTGACAATAACAGTTGGACAGGACGAGGCCATCCGTCTCCATTACAGGGACAGAGTTTTCTCCCACATCACCCAGGCTGTCGTGTTCTCCTCGGGGTCCTAAGGAGACGCTGTCTCATACATCATGTTGCCTCTAAAGGCTGAAAGCCCCTGATGAGACCCCCTCCCCCTCCACCCCACACCCCAAACCACACTTCCATGGCTGTCCACCTTAACAGGAGTTGGTCTCTGCTGCAAGAGGGAATTAGCATAGCAATGGGAACCTTTACCACTGTAAATGACTACAGTCTCTGCACCCTCTCTCTCTGTCTCTCTCCATCCCTCTCTCTCTGTCTCTCTCTCCTCTCTCTCTCTCTCTCTCTCTCTCTCTCTCTCTCTCTCTCTCTCTCTCTCTCTCTCTCTCTCTCCCTCTCTCTGTCTCTCTATCCCTCTCTCTGTCTCTCTCTGTCTCTCTCTCTCTCTCTCTCTCTCTCTCTCTCTCTCTCTCCCTCTCTCTGTCTCTCTCTCTCTCTCTCTCTCTCTCTCTCTCTCTCTCTCTCTCTCTCTCTCTCTCCCATCCCTCTCTCTGTCTCTCTCTCTCTCTCTCTCTCTCTCTCTCTCTCTCTCTCTCTCTCTCTCTCTCCTCTCTCTGTCTCTCCATCCCTCTCTCTGTCTCTCTCTCTCTCTCTCTCTCTCTCTCTCTCTCTCTCTCTCTCTCTCTCTCTCCATCCCTCTCTGTCTCTCTCTCTCTCTCTCTCTCTCTCTCTCTCTCTCTCTCTCTCTCTCTCTCTCTCTCTCTCTCTCTGTCTCTCCATCTCTCTCTCTCTCTCTCTCTCTCTCTCTCTCTCTCTCTCTCTCTCTCTCTCTCACTCTCTCTCTCTCTCTCTCACACTCTCTCTCTCTCTCTCTCTCTCTGTCTCTCCATCCCTCTCTCTGTCTCTCTCTCACTCTCTCTGTCTCTCCATCCCTCTCTCTGTCTCTCTCTCTCTCACTCTCTCCCTCTCAATTCAATTCAATTCAATTCAAGGGCTTTATTGGCATGGGAAACATGTGTTAACATTGCCAAAGCAAGTGAGGTAGACAACATACAAAGTGAATATATAAAGTGAAAAACAACAAAAATTAACAGTAAACATTACACATACAACAGTTTCAAAACAGTAAAGACATTACAAATGTCATATTATATATATATATATAATATATATATATATATATATACACAATGTACAAATAATTAAAGGACACAAGATAAAATAAATAAGCATAAATATGGGTTGTATTTACAATGGTGTTTTGTTCTTCACTGGTTGCCCTTTTTCTCGTGGCAACAGGTCACAAATCTTGCTGCTGTGATGGCACACTGTGGAATTTCACCCAGTAGATATGGGAGTTTTTCAAAATTGGATATGTTTTCGAATTCTTTGTGGATCTGTGTGATCTGGGGAAATATGTCTCTCTAATATGGTCATACATTGGGCAGGAGGTTAGGAAGTGCAGCTCAGTTTCCACCTCATTTTGTGGGCAGTGAGCACATAGCCTGTCTTCTCTTGAGAGCCATGTCTGCCTACGGCCCTTTCTCAATAGCAAGGCTATGCTCACTGAGTCTGTACATAGTCAAAGCTTTCCTTAATTTTGGGTCAGTCACAGTGGTCAGGTATTCTGCCGCTGTGTACTCTCTGTGTAGGGCCAAATAGCATTCTAGTTTGCTCTGTTTTTTTGTTAATTCTTTCCAATGTGTTAAGTAATTATCTTTTTGTTTTCTCATGATTTGGTTGGGTCTAATTGTGCTGTTGTCCTGGGGCTCTGTAGGGTGTGTTTGTGTTTGTGAACAGAGCCCCAGGACCAGCTTGCTTAGGGGACTCTTCTCCAGGTTCATCTCTGTTTGTGATGGCTTTGTTATGGAAGGTTTGTGAATCGCTTCCTTTTAGGTGGTTGTAGAATTTAATGGCTCTTTTCTGGATTTTGATAATTAGTGGGTATCGGCCTAATTCTGCTCTGCATGCATTATTTGGTGTTTTACGTTGTACACGGAGGATATTTTTGCAGAATTCTGCGTGCAGAGTCTCAATTTGGTGTTTGTCCCATTTTGTGAAGTCTTGGTTGGTGAGCGGACCCCAGACCTCACAACCATAAAGGGCAATGGGCTCTATGACTGATTCAAGTATTTTTAGCCAAATCCTAATTGGTATGTTGAAATTTATGTTTCTTTTGATGGCATAGAATGCCCTTCTTGCCTTGTCTCTCAGATCGTTCACACCTTTGTGGAAGTTACCTGTGGCGCTGATGTTTAGGCCAAGGTATGTATAGTTTTTGTGTGCTCTAGGGCAACAGTGTCGAGATGGAATTTGTATTTGTGGTCCTGGTGACTCGACCTTTTTGGAACACCATTATTTTGGTCTTACTGAGATTTACTGTCAGGGCCCAGGTCTGACAGAATCTGTGCATAAGATCTAGGTGCTGCTGTAGGCCCTCCTTGGTTGGTGACAGAAGCACCAGATCATCAGCAAACAGCAGACATTTGACTTCGGATTCTAGCAGGGGGAGGCCGGGTGCTGCAGACTTTTCTAGTGCCCGCGCCAGTTCGTTGATATATATGTTGAAGAGGGTGGGGCTTAAGCTGCATCCCTGTCTAACCCCTCTCTCTGTCTCTCTCTGTCTCTCCATCCCTCTCTCTGTCTCTCTCTCTCTGTCTCTCCATCCCTCTCTCTGTCTCTCTCTCTCTCTCTCTCTCTCTCTCTCTCTCTCTCTCTCTCTCTCTCTCTCTCTCTGTCTCTCCATCCCTCTCTCTCTCTCTCTCTCTCTCTCTCTCTCTCTCTCTCTCTCTGTCCCTCTCTCTGTCTCTCTCTCTCTGTCTCTCCATCCCTCTCTCTCTCTGTCTCTCTCTCTCTCTCTCTCTCTCTCTCTCTCTCTCTCTCTGTCTCTCCATCCCTCTCTCTCTCTCTCTCTCTCTCTCTCTCTCTCTCTCTCTCTCTCTCTCTCTCTCTCTCTCCATCCCTCTCTCTCTCTCTCTCTGTCTCTCTCTGTCTCTCCATCCCTCTCTCTGTCTCTCCATCCTCTCTGTCTCTCCATCCCTCTCTCTGTCTCTCTGTCTCTCTCTCTCTCTCCCTCTCTCTCTCTCTCTCTCTCTCTCTCCCTCTCTCTCTGTCTCTCCATCCCTCTCTCTCTCCTCTCTGTCTCTCTCTCTCTCTCTCTCTCCATCCCTCTCTCTCTCTCTCTCTCTCTCTCTCTCTCTCTCTCTCTCTCCCTCTCCATCCTCTCTCTCTCTCTCTCTCTCTCTCTCTCTCTCTCTCTCTCTCTCTCTCTCTCTCTCTCTCTCTCTCTCTCTCTCTCTCTCTGTCTCTCTGTCTCTCCATCCCTATCTCTGTCTCTCTCTCTCTCTCTCCCTCTCTGTCTCTCTCTCTCTCTGTCTCTCCCTCTCCTCTCTCTCTCTCTCTCTCTCTCTCTCTCTCTCTCCTCTCTGTCTCTCTCTCCCCCTCTCTGTCTCTCCATCCCTCTCTCCATCCCTCTCTCTCTCTCTCTCTCTCTCTCTCTCCATCCCTCCTTCCTAATCATATTTGACAAACTGTAAATGCCCTCTTCTCAACATAGAGATTCCTATGAATGACCATGTTTAGTTATTTTACCAGTTGTACAAGGAACTCTATCTGGGTCCCAAATGACACCCCATTCCCTACTTAGTGCACAGGGTTCTGCTCAAAAGTAGTGTACTTCAGAGGGAATAGGGTGTCATTTAGGTCACAGGCATGTTTGTGGTTGTAGGTTGTAGAGTGGAGAGCAGAGGGTTTCAGCATTGTATTACCAACTGCAGTCCTCATATATTAAACTGTAAAGGGTTGTAGAGGGGTTCAGCATCGTATTACCAACTACAGTCCTCATATATTAAACTGTAAAGGGTTGTAGAGGGGTTCAGCATCGTATTACCAACTACAGTCCTCATATATTAAACTGTAAAGGGTTGTCGAGGGGTTCAGCATCGTATTACCAACTACAGTCCTAATATATTAAACTGTAAAGGGTTGTAGAGGGTTCAGCATCGTATTACCAACTACAGTCCTCATATATTAAACTGTAAAGGGTTGTAGAGGGGTTCAGCATCGTATTACCAACTACAGTCCTCATATATTAAACTGTAAAGGGTTGTAGAGGGTTCAGCATCGTATTACCAACTACAGTCCTCATATATTATACTGTAAAGGGTTGTAGAGGGGTTCAGCATCGTTACCAACTACAGTCCTCATATATTAAACTGTAAAGGGTTGTAGAGGGGCTCAGCATCGTATTACCAACTACAGTCCTCATATATTAAACTGTAAAGGGTTGTAGAGGGTTCAGCATCTTATTACCAACTACAGTCCTCATATATTGACGGATGAGCCTCACTGATCACTGAACCATTTCAAACTGAACTTCATTGTACCTTTGATGAACACTTTAACTAGCATGCCTTTCTTCCAACACGTATGTTAATTTCAACGGAAGCATTGCCTCATTGTTTACAGGACACAGAGAGACAGAGACATGGATAACATATATTTACTGTGGGTGGATATATGAACATGGAATGGCCAAGAAAACCCTTAACGGAATGTGCACTATATATCTTAGGAGATACGCCTGTTCTATCAAATAGGAGAGCAGCCTATCATTGGTTACCTCATGGACTGAAATGATGCACCCTGTTAATGCTGTTGTCACGTTGTGACCTTGGTTCTTTCACTATGTCTTTGTTTTAGTATGGTCGGGCGTGAGTTGGGTGGGTTATCTATGTTCTTTTTTTCTATAATTTGGGATTTCTGTGTTCTGCCTGGCATGGTTCTCAATCAGAGGCAGCTGTCAATCGTTGTCCCTGATTGAGAATCATACTTAGGGAGCCTGGTTTCACTTTGAGTTGTGGGTGTTTGTTTTCCGTGTTAGAGCCACACGGGACTGTTTAGGTTTGATTACGTCACGTTTATTGTTTTGTTCAGTGTTCGTTACTTTATTAAAAAAACATGAACACTTACCACGCTGCATTTTGGTCCTCACCTTCTTCATCCGACGACGACTGTTACAGCTGTCTACATTCTCTTGCCTTTAAACCCAGATCACAGGCCTATGATTCAAACATACCGTTGTCTAAAAACATGGTTGGAAAAAACCTCCAGGTACTACAGCAGACAGACAGGTACTACAGTAGACAGACAGGTACTACAGTAGACAGACAGGTACTACAGCAGACAGACAGGTACTACAGTAGACAGACAGGTGCTACAGCAGACAGACAGGTACTACAGAAGACAGACAGGTACTACAGCAGACAGACAGGTACTACAATAGACAGACAGGTGCTACAGTAGACAGACAGGTGCTACAGCAGACAGACAGGTACTACAGAAGACAGGTACTACAGCAGACAGACAGGTACTACAGCAGACAGACAGGTACTACAGTAGACAGACAGGTGCTACAGTAGACAGACAGGTGCTACAGCAGACAGACAGGTACTACAACAGACAGACAGGTACTACAGTAGACAGACAGGTGCTACAGCAGACAGACAGGTACTACAACAGACAGACAGGTACTACAGTAGACAGACAGCCATGAATCCCAGATGGTCCCTTTAAGCAGACATCATAACAGTGGCCACTCTCCACTGTTTATGGGCCGGTGAGAACAGAGTTTCCTTTATTGTCATTACTGTTGGGTGACACATATCACACATCCGAACGTTGTGGTTGGTCTAGAAGAAAGTTAACATTGAACGTAATAGATAGTGAATGATAAGAGTAAGATGAAGAAGTGTGATTGTGAAATGATAGAAAAACATCAACACTACTTTGAGAATGTTGAGGGTTATGCAGCAACACATTATCACCTGGACACACAAAGGAAATCGTTCTGAGAACCATGACGGAACAATTCTCCTGGAATGTGTCTATGTGATCGTGAGATGACGAACGTGAGGAACAACCGTCCTTTTATCCACTGTTAGAATCACAGAGAGGACCTTTCAGAAGGAACGCACCTTTCCAATGTAAAGAACAAATATTTGTATTGGCGTCTGTCTCTAAAGTTATGCAGATATTTCCCCAGCCAGCTAACGACTTATGAATTTTCATTACTCGCGGAAAAATGGTTAAGATGCTTGTAACAAAACAGGCGTCATTTGGTTAGTGAATCAAAGGGCCCATACTGACAGAGGCCACACTGAAGGGCCCCGGATGGAAAGTAGCATGCAAATAATAACCAGGATCAGAGCAGAACAGGCAGCATATTGAGACAAACAAAGGGGACGTTGACTGGGCGTCCATAAGCACTCAGATTGTCTTATTGTCCAGAATGCTGATTCCAGAGGACAGAAGAGTCCCTCTGCTCAGTCAGGATTCTTGGCCAGAACACTGAGAGAAGTATGTAAGCCTCTCCCTTGACTTCTGGGCTATGTTAGTCTGAAACAGCCTCTCCCCTTGACTTCTGGGCTATGTTAGTCTGAAACAGCCTCTCCCCTTGACTTCTGGGTTGTTAGTCTGAAACAGCCCCTCCCCTTGACTTCTGGGCTGTTAGTCTGAAACAGCCTCTCTCCTTGACTTCTGGGCTGTTAGTCTGAAACAGCCTCTCCCCTTGACTTCTGGGCTGTTAGTCTGAAACAGCCTCTCCCCTTGACTTCTGGGCTGTTAGTCTGAAACAGCCTCTCCCCTTGACTTCTGGGCTGTTAGTCTGAAACAGCCCCTCCCCTTGACTTCTGGGCTGTTAGTCTGAAACAGCCTCTCCCCTTGACTTCTGGGCTGTTAGTCTGAAACAGCCTCTCCCCTTGACTTCTGGGCTGTTAGTCTGAAACAGCCCCTCCCCTTGACTTCTGGGCTGTTAGTCTGAAACAGCCTCTCCCCTTGACTTCTGGGCTGTTAGTCTGAAACAGCCTCTCCCTTGACTTCTGGGGCTGTTAGTCTGAAACAGCCCCTCCCTTGACTTCTGGGCTGTTAGTCTGAAACAGCCTCTCCCTTGACTTCTGGGCTGTTAGTCTGAAACAGCCCCTCCCCTTGACTTCTGGGCTGTTAGTCTGAAACAGCCTCTCCCCTTGACTTCTGGGGCTGTTATCTGAAAACAGCCCCTCCCCTTGACTTCTGGGGCTGTTAGTCTGAAACAGCCCCTCCCTTGACTTCTGGGCTGTTAGTCTGAAACAGCCTCTCCCCTTGACTTCTGTGGCTGTTAGTCTGAAACAGCCTCTCCCCTTGACTTCTGGGCTGTTAGTCTGAAACAGCCTCTCCCCTTGACTTCTGGGCTGTTAGTCTGAAACAGCCTCTCCCCTTGACTTCTGGGCTGTTAGTCTGAAACAGCCTCTCCCCTTGACTTCTGGGCTGTTAGTCTGAAACAGCCTCTCCCCTTGACTTCTGGGCTATGTTAGTCTGAAACAGCCTCTCCCCTTGACTTCTGGGCTATGTTATTCTGAAACAGCCCCTCCCCTTGACTTCTGGGCTATGTTATTCTGAAACAGCCTCTCCCCTTGACTTCTGGGCCATGTTAGTCTGAAACAGCCCCCCCCCTTGACTTCTGGGCTGTTAGTCTGAAACAGCCTCTCCCCTTGACTTCTGGGCTACGTTAGTCTGAAACAGCCCCTCCCCTGACTTCTGGGCTGTTAGTCTGAAACAGCCCCTCCCCTTGACTTCTGGGCTGTTAGTCTGAAACAGCCCCTCCCTTGACTTCTGGGCTGTTAGTCTGAAACAGCCCCTCCCCTGACTTCTGGGCTGTTAGTCTGAAACAGCCTCTCCCCTGACTTCTGGGCTGTTAGTCTGAAACAGCCCCTCCCTTGACTTCTGGGCTGTTAGTACTGAAACAGCCCCTCCCCTTGACTTCTGGGCTGTTAGTCTGAAACAGCCCCTCCCCTTGACTTCTGGGCTGTTACAGTAGCCTCTCCCCTTGACTTCTGGGCTGTTAGTCTGAAACAGCCTCTCCCCTTGACTTCTGGGCTGTTAGTCTGAAACAGCCTCTCCCTTGACTTCTGGGCTGTTAGTCTGAAACAGCCTCTCCCTTGACTTCTGGGCTGTTAGTAGAGTCCCTTGACTTCTGGGATGTTAGTCTGAAACAGCCCCTCCCCTGACTTCTGGGCTGTTAGTCTGAAACAGCCCCTCCCCTTGACTTCTGGGCTGTTAGTCTGAAACAGCCCCTCCCCTTGACTTCTGGGCTGTTAGTCTGAAACAGCCTCTCTCCTGACTTCTGGGCTGTTAGTCTGAAACAGCCCCTCCCCTTGACTTCTGGGATGTTAGTCTGAAACAGCCCCTCCCCTGACTTCTGGGCTGTTAGTCTGAAACAGCCCCTCCCCTTGACTTCTGGGCTGTTAGTCTGAAACAGCCCCTCCCCTTGACTTCTGGGCTGTTAGTCTGAAACAGCCTCTCCCCTTGACTTCTGGGCTGTTAGTCTGAAACAGCCTCTCCCTTGACTTCTGGGCTGTTACAGTAGGGTAATAGGGTGCCATTAGGGATGTACAGTAGGGTAACAGGGTGCCATTAGGGATGTACAGTAGGGTAATAGGGTGCCATTAGGGATGTACAGTAGGGGAATAGGGTGCCATTAGGGATGTACAGTAGGGGAATAGGGTGCCATTAGGGATGTACAGTAGGGGAATAGGGTGCCATTAGGGATGTACAGTAGGGTAATAGGGTGCCATTAGGGATGTACAGTAGGGGAATAGGGTGCCATTAGGGATGTACAGTAGGGAATAGGGTGCCATTAGGGATGTACAGTAGGGTAATAGGGTTCCATTAGGGATGTACAGTAGGGGGAACAGGGTGCCATTAGGGATGTAGGGTGCCATTAGGGATGTACAGTAGGGTAATAGGGTGCCATTAGGGATGTACAGTAGGGTTACAGGGTATTAGGGATGTACAGTAGGGTTACAGGGTGCCATTAGGGATGTACAGTAGGGGAACAGGGTGCCATTAGGGATGTACAGTAGGGTAATAGGGTGCCATTAGGGATGTACAGTAGGGTAATAGGGTACCATTAGGGATGTACAGTAGGGGAATAGGGTGCCATTAGGGATGTACTGTAGGGGAATAGGGTGCCATTAGGGATGTACAGTAGGGGAATAGGGTGCCATTAGGGATGTACAGTAGGGGAATAGGGTGCCATTAGGGATGTACAGTAGGGAATAGGGTGCCATTAGGGATGTACAGTAGGGGAATAGGGTGCCATTAGGGATGTACAGTAGGGGAATAGGGTGCCATTAGGGATGTACAGTAGGGTAATAGGGTTCCATTAGGGATGTACAGTAGGGGAACAGGGTGCCATTAGGGATGTAGGGTGCCATTAGGGATGTACAGTAGGGTAATAGGGTGCCATTAGGGATGTACAGTAGGGTTACAGGGTGCCATTAGGGATGTACAGTAGGGTTACAGGGTGCCATTAGGGATGTACAGTAGGGGAACAGGGTGCCATTAGGGATGTACAGTAGGGTAATAGGGTGCCATTAGGGATGTACAGTAGGGTAATAGGGTACCATTAGGGATGTACAGTAGGGAATAGGGTGCCATTAGGGATGTACAGTAGGGCAATAGGGTGCCATTAGGGATGTACAGTAGGGTAATAGGGTGCCATTAGGGATGTACAGTAGGGGAATAGGGTGCCATTAGGGATGTACAGTAGGGGAATAGGGTGCCATTAGGGATGTACAGTAGGGTAATAGGGTACCATTAGGGATGTACAGTAGGGGAATAGGGTGCCATTAGGGATGTAGGGTGCCATTAGGGATGTACAGTAGGGTAATAGGGTACCATTAGGGATGTACAGTAGGGGAACAGGGTGCCATTAGGGATGTACAGTAGGGGAACAGGGTGCCATTAGGGATGTACAGTAGGGAATAGGGTGCCATTAGGGATGTACAGTAGGGAATAGGGTGCCATTAGGGATGTACAGTAGGGGAATAGGGTGCCATTAGGGATGTACTGTAGGGAATAGGGTGCCATTAGGGATGTACAGTAGGGGAATAGGGTGCCATTAGGGATGTACAGTAGGGTAATAGGGTGCCATTAGGGATGTACAGTAGGGTAATAGGGTACCATTAGGGATGTACAGTAGGGGTATTAGGGTGCCATTAGGGATGTACAGTAGGGCAATAGGGTGCCATTAGGGATGTACAGTAGGGTAATAGGGTGCCATTAGGGATGTACAGTAGGGAATAGGGTGCCATTAGGGATGTACAGTAGGGTAATAGGGTGCCATTAGGGATGTACAGTAGGGGAATAGGGTGCCATTAGGGATGTACAGTAGGGATGTACAGTAGGGTAATATGGTGCCATTAGGGATGTACAGTAGGGATGTACAGTAGGGTAATAGGGTGCCATTAGGGATGTACAGTAGGGTAATAGGGTGCCATTAGGGATGTACAGTAGGGTAATAGGGTGCCATTAGGGATGTACAGTAGGGGAATAGGGTGCCATTAGGGATGTACAGTAGGGTAATAGGGTGCCATTAGGGATGTACAGTAGGGGAAGAGGGTGCCATTAGGGATGTACTGTAGGGTAATAGGGTGCCATTAGGGATGTACAGTAGGGGAATAGGGTGCCATTAGGGATGTACAGTAGGGATGTACAGTAGGAGAATAGGGTGCCATTAGGGATGTACAGTAGGGGAATAGGGTGCCATTAGGGATGTACAGTAGGGTAATAGGGTGCCATTAGGGATGTACAGTAGGGGAATAGGGTGCCATTAGGGATGTACAGTAGGGAATAGGGTGCCATTAGGGATGTACAGTAGGGATGTAGGGTGCCATTAGGGATGTACAATAGGGGAATAGGGTGCCATTAGGGATGTACAGTAGGGTAATAGGGTGCCATTAGGGATGTACAGTAGGGTAATAGGGTGCCATTAGGGATGTACAGTAGGGTAATAGGGTACCATTAGGGATGTACAGTAGGGGAATAGGGTGCCATTAGGGATGTACAGTAGGGAATAGGGTGCCATTAGGGATGTACAGTAGGGGAATAGGGTGCCATTAGGGATGTACAGTAGGGGAATAGGGTGCCATTAGGGATGTACAGTAGGGGAATAGGGTGCCATTGGGATGTACAGTAGGGGAATAGGGTGCCATTAGGGATGTACAGTAGGGTAATAGGGTACCATTAGGGATGTACAGTAGGGGAATAGGGTGCCATTAGGGATGTAGGGTGCCATTAGGGATGTACAGTAGGGGTAATAGGGTACCATTAGGGATGTACAGTAGGGGAACAGGGTGCCATTAGGGATGTACAGTAGGGGAACAGGGTGCCATTAGGGATGTACAGTAGGGTAATAGGGTGCCATTAGGGATGTACAGTAGGGAATAGGGTGCCATTAGGGATGTACTGTAGGGGAATAGGGTGCCATTAGGGATGTACAGTAGGGAATAGGGTGCCATTAGGGATGTACAGTAGGGTAATAGGGTGCCATTAGGGATGTACAGTAGGGTAATAGGGTACCATTAGGGATGTACAGTAGGGTAATAGGGTGCCATTAGGGATGTACAGTAGGGTAATAGGGTACCATTAGGGATGTACAGTAGGGTAATAGGGTGCCATTAGGGATGTACAGTAGGGCAATAGGGTGCCATTAGGGATGTACAGTAGGGTAATAGGGTGCCATTAGGGATGTACAGTAGGGGAATAGGGTGCCATTAGGGATGTACAGTAGGGTAATAGGGTGCCATTAGGGATGTACAGTAGGGGAATAGGGTGCCATTAGGGATGTACAGTAGGGTAATAGGGTGCCATTAGGGATGTACAGTAGGGATGTACAGTAGGGTAATAGGGTGCCATTAGGGATGTACAGTAGGGATGTACAGTAGGGTAATAGGGTGCCATTAGGGATGTACAGTAGGGGAATAGGGTGCCATTAGGGATGTACAGTAGGGTAATAGGGTGCCATTAGGGATGTACAGTAGGGATGTACAGTAGGGTAATAGGGTGCCATTAGGGATGTACAGTAGGGGAATAGGGTGCCATTAGGGATGTACAGTAGGGTAATAGGGTGCCATTAGGGATGTACAGTAGGGATGTACAGTAGGGTAATAGGGTGCCATTAGGGATGTACAGTAGGGATGTACAGTAGGGTAATAGGGTGCCATTAGGGATGTACAGTAGGAGAATAGGGTATATTACAGTATATTGTAGTAGTGTGTAGTATATTATAGTGTAGTGTAGAGTATGTTAGTATATTATAGTGTAGTGTAGAGTATGTTAGTATATTATAGTGTAGAGCAGTGTGATGTAGTATAGTACAGTATATTGTAGTAGTGTGTAGTATATTATAGTGTAGTGTAGAGTATGTTAGTATATTATAGTATAGAGCAGTGTGATGTAGTATAGTACAGTATATTGTAGTAGTGTGTAGTATATTATAGTGTAGTGTAGAGTATGTTAGTATATTATAGTATAGAGCAGTGTGATGTAGTATAGTACAGTATATTGTAGTAGTGTGTAGTATATTATAGTGTAGTGTAGAGTATGTTAGTATATTATAGTGTAGTGTAGAGTATGTTAGTATATTATAGTGTAGAGCAGTGTGATGTAGTATAGTACAGTATATTGTAGTAGTGTGTAGTATATTATAGTGTAGTGTAGAGTATGTTAGTATATTATAGTGTAGAGCAGTGTGATGTAGTATAGTACAGTATATTGTAGTAGTGTGTAGTATATTATAGTGTAGTGTAGAGTATGTTAGTATATTATAGTATAGAGCAGTGTGATGTAGTATAGTACAGTATATTGTAGTAGTGTGTAGTATATTATAGTGTAGTGTAGAGTATGTTAGTATATTATAGTGTGGTGTGGTGTCAAGCAGTGTAGTATATTATAGTGTAGTGTAGAGTATGTTAGTATATTATAGTGTAGTGTAGAGTATGTTAGTATATTATAGTGTAGAGCAGTGAGATGTAGTATAGTACAGTATATTGTAGTAGTGTGTAGTATATTATAGTGTAGTGTATGTTAGTATATTATAGTGTAGAGCAGTGTGATGTAGTATAGTACAGTATATTGTAGTATATTATAGTGTAGTGTAGAGTATGTTAGTATATTATAGTGTAGTGTAGAGTATGTTAGTATATTATAGTGTAGTGTAGAGTATGTTAGTATATTATAGTGTAGTGTAGTGTATGTTAGTATATTATAGTGTAGAGCAGTGTGATGTAGTATAGTACAGTATATTGTAGTAGTGTAGTATATTATAGTGTAGTGTAGAGTATGTTAGTATATTATAGTGTAGAGCAGTGTGATGTAGTATAGTTTAGTGTAGTGTAGCATATTATATTATAGTGTAGAGCAGTGTGGTGTAGTATAGTTTAGTGTAGTGTAGCATATTATATTATAGTGTAGAGCAGTGTGGTGTAGTATAGTTTAGTGTAGTGTTGTATCATGTAGTATATTACAGTATAGTATAATGTAGTGTAGAGAGGTGTAGTATATTATGGCGTAGCATATTGTAGTGTAGAGTAGTGTACTATATTATAGTATAGAGTAGTGTAGTATAGTATAGTGTAGTGTTGTATGCTGTAGTATATTATAGTATATTATAGTATAGTGTAGTGTAGAGAGGTGTAGTATATTATGCTGTAGCATATTGTAGTGTAGAGCAGTAGTATATTATAGTATATTATAGTATTTTGTACTGTAGAGTAGAGTAGAGTAGAGTAGTATAGTGTAGTGTAGTATAGTGTAGTATATTATAGTATATTATAGTATTTTGTAGTGTAGAGTAGAGTAGAGTAGAGTAGTATAGTGTAGTGTAGTATAGTGTAGTATATTATAGTATATTATAGTATTTTGTAGTGTAGAGTAGAGTAGAGTAGTATAGTGTAGTGTAGTATATTATAGTATAGTGCAGTATAGTATAGTGTAGCACCGTATAGTATATATAATATAGTACGGTGTAGTATAGTGTAGTATATTATAGTATAGTGTGGTGTCGAACAGTGTAGTATCGTGTAGTATATTATAGTATAAGATTTCACATTTATTGATCTGAGGCAAAGGGGTATAATTCATGTTTTTGTGCTCTAATGTGAAACAGTCCCCTCTGATCAGGGGACTGTTTCGTGGTATGTCACCTGTCCATTATATGTGCATTCGATCTACTTGTGCCTAAAGTATCTTAGCCTCTTAACATGTATTTGTAACAAAGTCAATACTCATCAAAACGTCATAAAGTATTGCTGAATAAAGTGAGGAAAAGAGAAACCCTCATCCCAGAAGAGAGCGACAGAGAGGGGATAAACTGGGAGGAGGGAGCGGGTTGAATGGCCTGTCTGGCCAGCCTCTCTTGCCCTCTCTGCCTCTCTCCGGAAGCCCGGCAGGCGGTGGGAATTGTAGTGGTTTTATAAAGGACAACATTGTTTTCTCTTATAATAGGAGCATATGTGAGAATCATATTTTCGCCGGCACAACTTCTGTTGGGTGAAGGCATTGGATAATAGTATAGTTTTTAATTGTTTTGTGCGGGGGGTAGGTAATTACAGAAATATATTGCCCGACTTTTAAATTAAACTTCAAGATCCATAATGCATTGCCTCTACGCGCTCGCTGTCACTGCGGACGTGACGATCAGATAAGATTGGAAATGATTCTGGACCGTGAATATTCTCTGGAGATAAAACCATATTTACTTAGCATGAAAACGTTACATTACAACTTTAGACGCGCATTTATTTCGTTTGAACGCGGCCCCATCCTGGAGTGACGATATTGTGCGAGATTCGAGGAGAAAAGAGCGTTTCCTACTCGGTCCGTTTCTGCTGCCTGTTGCTCAGCTGCGTCTGAAGAAAACCAGCATCGATAAGCGTCGGATTTGTCTCCACCTGAAAAATGCCACGGGATAACAAGAAGTCTCTCATTCAGAAAATAGCCAGCCAAGCCAATATCACATTTAAAGATTTCAATGCATCCGCAATTGGGGACAACAAAGTATTATCGGACAACCGGGGGGATCTAATCTCCCTGCTGACGGAAGTCAGGACTGCAGACCTGAAGATGAAACCGAACGGCTCCCATTCCGAACACAACCCACCTGTCACGTACATGCACATCTGCGAGACGGAGTCGTTCAGTATGGGGTGTTTCTACTGAACAGCGGGGCTTCCATCCCGCTCCACGACCACCCCGGTATGAACGGGATGCTCAAGGTTCTATACGGGAAAGTCAGTATCAGGTGTTTTGACCTGTTGGATAAACCTTCGGACCAGGTGCAGAGTGAGACCCAGTTCGACCCTCCGCTGCTGCCGTTCCAGAAGGACTCTCTGCGGCGGGCTGTGCTCCGGTCGACCATGTGGTTCACCCATGACAGTAGTCCGTGTATCTTAACCCCGCAGAGGGAGAACCTGCATCAGATCGACACGGTGGATGGACCGGCTGCTTTCCTCGACATCCTGGCACCTCCGTATGACCCTGAAGATGGGAGGGACTGTCATTATTATAAAGTCCTACAGACTGTTCCCGACGCAGACAGTAAGTTAGAGGCGCAGCAGCCGTGGGAGGAAGAGACGTGGTTACTAGAGATAGGCCAGCCTGATGGCTTCTGGTGTGAGGGTGAACCATACCCCGGGCCCAAGGTTTCCTTCTAATGTCGGTGTTGTAAAGGCAGGGATACCTGCACTGTGAACAAATAGTGGCGGCTGGAGGACTTTCAAAAGACTGAATCACTGTGACTGTTACATGAGATGGAGCAGGTGGATGAACTGCAGGTGGATAATGTCTCTTGGACAGGCCTTTTGTTTAAGTATTGAACTTTCTCCTGTAAACTTCCAGATAAGATGTTTTCATCCTGAACAGGCTCAGAAACTTCCTATGCTCTGAACACCATTTGTTTGTAACTGAAAATATGATATGCCTTGTGTGAATATTGAATGTAAACTTTGAAAGCATTTATCATGTCTAGTTTCCATGTGCACACTACATTTTCTATCTTTCATTGATTTATTCCAAACAAATGTGTGTATGTGTAAACACTAACTTTGTGTATAATTGAAAGCTTTTATTTTGGGACAGCTGAAAGTTCTACCTATAGCCTTACTGCAGATACAGTGTCTTCGGAAAGTATTCAGACCCCTTGACTTTTTTCACATTTTGTTACATAACAGCTTTATTCTAAAATATATGAAATTGTTTTTCCTCATCAATCTACACACACTACCCCATAATGACATCACAATACCCCATAATGACATCACAATACCCCATAATGACATCACAATACGCCATAATGACATCACAATACCCCATAATGACATCACAATACCCCATAATGACATCACAATACCCCATAATGACAAAGGTTTTTAGAAAGTTTTGCTAATTTATTACAAATTTTTAAAAATACAATTTCACATTTACATAAGAATTCAGAGACTTGTCCCGAAGCCATTCCTGTGTTGTTTTGTCTGTGTGCTTACGGTCGTTGTCCTGTTGGAGGTGAACCTTCGCCCCAGTCTGAGGTCCTGAGTGCCCTGGAGCAGGTTTTCATCAAAGATCTCTCTGTACTTTGCTCCATTTATCTTTGCCTTGATCCTGACTAGTCTTGCCGGCCCTGCCACTGAAAAACATCCCCACAGCATGATGCTGCCACCATGCTTCACCGTAGTGATGGTGCCTGGTTTCCTCCAGACGTGACGCTTGGCATTCAGGCCAAAGATTTCAATCTTGGTTTCATCAGACCAGAGAATCTTGTTTCTCATGGTCTGAGAGTCTTTACGTGCCTTTTTGGCAAACTCCAAGTGGACTGTCATGTGCCTTTTACTGAGGAGTGGCTTCCATCTGTCCACTCTACTATAAATGCCTGATTGGTGGAATGCTGCAGAGATGGTTGTCCTTCTGGAAGGTTCTCCCATCTCCACAGAGGAACTCTAGGGCTCTGTCAGTGACCATCGGGCAGTGGTGTAAAGTGCTTAAGTAAAAATACTTTAAAATACAACTTAAGTCGTTTTTGGGGGTATTTGTACTTTACTATTTATATTTTTGACTTTTACTTCACTAAATTCCTGAAGAAAAACATTTAAATTTTACTTCATACATTTTCCCTGACACCCAATAGTACTCGTTACATTTTGAATGCTTAGCAGGACAGAAAATGGTCCAATTCGCACACTTATCAAGAGAACATCCCTGGTCATCCCTACTGCCTCTGATCTGGAGGACTCACTAAACAGAGAACATCCCTGGTCATCCCTACTGCCTCTGATCTGGAGGACTCACTAAACAGAGAACATCCCTGTTCATCCCTACTGCCTCTGATCTGGAGGACTCACTAAACAGAGAACATCCCTGGTCATCCCTACTGCCTCTGATCTGGAGGACTCACTAAATACAACTGCTTTGTTTTTAAATGATGTCTGAGTTTTGGAGTGTGACCCTGGCTATCTGTAAATAAATTAAACAAATATTAAAATTGCTCCGTCTGGTTTGCTTATTAGAAGTTATTTTTTATTATTCATGCTTTTACTTTTGATACTTAAGTATATTTAAAAACATGGTTTTAGACTTTTACTGAAGTAGTATTTTACTGGGTGACTTCCACTTTTACTTGAGTCCTTTTCTATTAAGGTATGTATGACAATTGAGTACTTTTTCCACGTTCCTGAACAAGGCCTTTCCCCCCCCCTGATTGGTCAGTTTAGCCAGGCGACCAGCTCTAGGAAGAGTCTTGGTGGTTCCAAGCTTCTTCCATTTAAGAATGATGGAGGCCACTGTGTTCTTGGGGACCTTCAATGCTGCAGAATGATGGAGGCCACTGTGTTCTTGGGGACCTTCAATGCTGCAGAATGATGGAGGCCACTGTGTTCTTGGGGACCTTCAATGCTGCAGAATGAAGGAGGCCACTGTGTTCTTGGGGACCTTCAATGCTGCAGAATGATGGAGGCCACTGTGTTCTTGGGGACCTTCAATGCTGCAGAATGAAGGAGGCCACTGTGTTCTTGGGGACCGTCAAAGCTGTAGAAATGTTTTGGTACCCTTCTACAGATCTGTGCCTCGACACAATCCTGTCTCGGAGCTCTCCGGACAATTCGACCTCATGGCTTGGTTTTTGCTCTGACATGCAGGGTCAACTGTGTGACCTTATATAGACAGGTGTGTGCCTTTTGTAGCAAAGAGTCTTAATACTTATGTAAATAAGGTATTTCTGTTTTTTATTTTTAATACATTTGTAAAAATGTCTAAAACCTGTTTTCACTTTGTCATTATGGGGTATTGCGTGTAGATTGCAGAGTTTTTATTTTGTATTTAATCTATTTCAGAATAAGGCTGTAACGTAAGAAAAGGAGTTGTCTATCAGGATATACAGCGTAGGCTACTGTATGTTTGTTTTAGAAGGTTTTAGTTACTGAATGTATGTGGAGCAATAAACTATACAAGGTCCTTCATCCAGTATCATCAGTTTCCTCATTGTCATCGTATCATCAGTATCCTCATTGTCATCGTATCATCAGTTTCCTCATTGTCATCGTATCATCAGTATCCTCATTGTCATCGTATCATCAGTATCCTCATTGTCATCATATCATCAGTATCCTCATTGTCATCGTATCATCAGTATCCTCATTGTCATCATATCATCAGTATCCTCATTGTCATCGTATCATCAGTATCCTCATTGTCATCGTATCATCAGTTTCCTCATTGTCATCGTATCATCAGTATCCTCATTGTCATTGTATCATCAGTTTCCTCATTGTCATCGTATCATCAGTATCCTCATTGTCATCGTATCATCAGTATCCTCATTGTCATCGTATCATCAGTATCCTCATTGTCATCAGTATCCTCATTGTCATCGTATCATCAGTATCCTCATTGTCATCGTATCATCAGTATCCTCATTGTCATCGTATCATCAGTTTCCTCATTGTCATCGTATCATCAGTTTCCTCATTGTCATCGTATCATCAGTATCCTCATTGTCATCGTATCATCAGTATCCTCATTGTCATCGTATCATCAGTATCCTCATTGTCATCGTATCATCAGTTTCCTCATTGTCATCGTATCATCAGTATCCTCATTGTCATCGTATCATCAGTTTCCTCATTGTCATCGTATCATCAGTATCCCATTGTATCATCATTAACGTCCAGTATCGCCAGTAACGTCAGTATCGTCAGTATCGTCAAAAACATCAGTATCGTCAAAAACATCAGTATCGTCATCGTATCGTCAATATAGTCAGTAACGCATCAGTATCGCCAGTAACGTCCAGTATCGTCAGTATCGTCAAAAACATCAGTAACGCCAGTATCGTCAGTATCGTCAAAAACATCAGTAACGTCAAAAACATCAGTATCGTCAGCATCGTCAATATAGTCAGTAACGCCAGTATCGTCAGTAAAGTCAGTATCGTCAGTAACGCCAGTATCGTCAGTATCGTCAGTAAAGTCAGTATCGTCAGTATCGCCAGTAAAGTCAGTATCGTCAGCATCGTCAGTAACGCCAGTATCGTCAGTATAGTCAGTAACGCAATATCGTCAGTATCGCCAGTAAAGTCAGTATCGTCACATCAATAACGCCAGTATCGCCAGTAACGCCAGTATCGCCAGTATCGTCAGTATAGTCAGTAACGCCAATATCGCCAGTATCGTCCAGTAAAGTCAGTATCGTCACATCAATAACGTCAGTATCGTCAGCATCGTCAGTAACGCCAGTATCGTCAGTATAGTCAGTAACGCCAATATCGTCAGTATCGCCAGTAAAGTCAGTATCGTCAGTATCGTCAGTAACGCCAATATAATCAGTAACGCCAGTATCGTCAGTATCGTCAGTAACGCCAATATAATCAGTAACGCCAGTATCGCCAGTATCGCCAGTAACGCCAGCATCGCCAGTAACGCCAGTATCGCCAGTATCGTCCAGCATCGCCAGTAACGCCAATATATCAGTAACGCCAGTATCGTCAGTATCGCCAGTAACGCCAGTAACGCCAGTAACGCCAGTATCGTCAGCATCGCCAGCATCGCCAGTAACGTCAGTAACGCCAGTAACGCCAGTATCGCCAGTATCGTCAGTAACGCCAGTATCGCCAGTAACGCCAGTATCGCCAGTATCGCCAGTATCGCCAGTAACGCCAGTAACGCCAGTAACGCCAGTATCGCCAGTAACGCCAGTATCGCCAGTAACGCCAATATCGCCAGTATCGTCAGTATCGCCAGTATCGCCAGTAACGCCAGTATCGTCCAGTAACGTCAGTATCGTCCAGTAACGTCAGTATCGCCAGTAACGCCAGTATCGCCAGTATCGTCCAGTAACGCCAGTATCGCAGTATCGTCCAGTAACGCCAGTATCGCCAGTAACGCCAATATCGCCAGCATCGCCAGCATCGCCAGTATCGCCAGTAACGCCAGTATCGCAGTATCGTCAGTATCGTCAGTAACGCCAGTATAATCAGTATCCTCAGTATCGCCAGTAACGCCAGTATAGTCAGTATCGCCAGTAACGCCAGTATCGCCAGCATCGCCAGTAACGCCAGTATCGCCAGTATCGTCAGCATCGTCAGTATCGCCAGTAACGCCAGTATCGCCAGTATAGTCAGCATCGCGTCAGTAAGGTCAGTATCGCCAGTATCGTCAGTATCGTCAGCATCGTCCAGTATCGCCAGTAACGCCAGCATCGTCAGTATCGTCAGCATCGCCAGTAACGCCAGTATCGCCAGTATCGTCAGTATCGCCAGTATCGCCAGTATCGTCAGCATCGCCAGTATCGTCAGTATCGCCAGCATCGCCAGCATCGCCAGTAACGCCAGCATCGCCAGTATCGCCAGTATCGCCAGTATCGCCAGTATCGTCAGCATCGTCAGTAACGCCAGTAACGCCAGTAACGCCAGTAACGCCAGCATCGTCAGCATCGCCAGTATCGCCAGTATCGCCAGTATCGCCAGCATCGCCAGTATCGCGTCCAGTATCGCCAGTAACGCCAGTATAATCAGTATCCTCAGTATCGCCAGTAACGCCAGTATAGTCAGTATCGCCAGTATCGTCAGTATCGTCAGTATCGCCATTATCGCCAACAGCCAGTAACGCCAGTATCGTCAGTAACGCCAGTAACGCCAGCATCGTCAGTAACGCCAGTATAATCAGTATCGTCAGTATCGCCAGTATCGTCATTATCGCCAGTAGCGTCAGTAACGTCCAGTATCGCCAGCATCGCCAGTATCGTCAGTATCGTCCAGCATCGTCAGCATCGCCAGTAACGCCAGTATCGTCAGTATCGCCAGTAACGCCAGTATCGCCAGTAACGCCAGTAACGCCAGCATCGTCAGTAACGCCAGTATAGTCAGTATCGTCAGTATCGCCAGTAACGCCAGCATCGTCAGTAACGCCAGTAACGCCAGTATCGTCAGTATCGCCAGTAACGCCAGTATCGCCAGTATCGTCATTATCGCCAACAGCCAGTAACGCCAGTATCGCCAGTATCGTCAGTATCGCCAGTATCGCCAGTAACGCCAGTAACGCCAGCATCGCCAGTAACGCCAGCATAATCAGTATCGTCAGTATCGCAGTAACGCCAGCATCGCCAGTAACGCCAGTAACGCCAGTATCGTTAGCATCGCCAGTAACGCCAGTATCGCCAGTATCGCCAGTATCGCCAGTATCGCCGCGTCAGTATCGCCAGTATCGCCAGTAACGCCAGTAACGCCAGTATCGCCAGTAACGCCAGTAACGCCAGTATCGTCAGTATCGCCAGCATCGCCAGTAACGCCAGTATCGCCAGTAACGCCAGTATCGCCAGTAACGCCAGTATCGCCAGTATCGCCAGTATCGCCAGTATCGCCAGTAACGCCAGTAACGCCAGTATCGCCAGTAGCGCCAGTAACGCCAGTATCGCCAGTATCGCCAGTAACGCCAGTATCGCCAGTAACGCCAGTATCGCCAGTATCGCCAGTATCGCCAGTAACGCCAGTATCGTAACGCCAGTATCCAGTAACGCCAGTACAGCGCCAGTAACGCCAGTATCGCCAGTATCGCCAGTAACGCCAGTATCGCCAGTAACGCCAACGCCAGTAACGCCAGTATCGTCAGTATCGCCAGTAACGCCAGTATCGCCAGTATCGTCCAGTAACGCCAGTATCGTCAGTATCGTCAGTAACGCCAGTATCGTCAGTATCGTCCAGTATCGCCAGTATCGCCAGTAACGCCAGTATCGTCAGTATCGCCAGTAACGCCAGTATCGCCAGTATCGTCAGTATCGTCAGTATCGCCAGTAACGCCAGCATCGCCAGTAACGCCAGTATCGTCAGTATCGCCAGCATCGCCAGTAACGCCAGTATCGTCAGTATCGTCATATCGCCAGTATCGCCAGTAACGCCAGTAACGCCAGTATCGTCCCAGTATCGCCAGTATCGCCAGTAACGCCAGTAACGCCAGTATCGTCAGTATCGCCAGTATCGCCAGTAACGCCAGTAACGCCAGTAACGCCAGTATCCCAGTAACGCCAGTATCGTCAGTAACGCCAACAGCGTCAGTAACGCCAGTATCGCCAGTATCGCCAGTATCGCCAGTAACGCCAGTAACGCCAGTATCGCCAGTATCGCCAGTATCGTCAGTAACGCCAGTATCGCCAGTATCGTCAGTATCGCCAGTAACGCCAGCATCGCCAGTAACGCCAGTATCGCCAGTATCGTCAGCATCGTCAGTAACGCCAGTATCGCCAGTATCGTCATTATCGCCAGTATCGCCAGTAACGCCAGTAACGCCAGTATCGCCAGTATCGTCCAGTATCGCCAGTAACGCCAGTAACGCCAGCATCGCCAGTATCGCCAGCATCGTCAGTAACGCCAGTAACGCCAGTAATGTCAGCAACGCCAGTAACGCCAGTAACGCCAGTATCGCCAGTAACGCCAGAAACGCCAGTAACGCCAGTATCGTCAGCATCGTCAGTAACGCCAGTAACGCCAGTATCGCCAGTATCGCCAACAGCGCCAGTAACGCCAGTAACGCCAGTATCGCCAGTATCGTCAGCATCGTCAGTAACGCCAGTATCGTCCAGTATCGTCATTATCGTCAATATCGTCAGTAACGCCAGTATAATCAGTATCGTCAGTATCGCCAGTATCGCCAGTATCGTCAGTAACGCCAGTATTGTCAGTGTCGCCAGTAACGCCAGTATCGTCAGTAACGCCAGTATCGCCAGTAACGTCAGTATAATCAGTATCGTCAGTATCGTCAGTAACGTCAATATCGTCAGTAACGCCAGTATAATCAGTATCGTCAGTATAATCAGTATCGTCAGTATTGTCAGTAACGCCAGTATCGTCAGTATAATCAGTATCGCCAGTAACGCCAGTATAATCAGTATCGTCAGTATCGTCAGTAACGTCAATATCGTCAGTAACATCAGTATCGTCAGTAACGCCAATATAATCAGTAACGCCAGTAACGCCAGTATCGTCAGTATAATCAGTATCGTCAGTATCGTCAGTAACGTCAGTATCGTCAGTATCGTCAGTATAATCAGTATCGTCAGTATCGTCAGTAACGTCAATATCGTCAGTAACGTCAGTATCGTCAGTATCGTCAGTAACGTCAGTATCGTCAGTATAATCAGTATCGTCAGTATCGTCAATAACGTCAGTAACGTCAATATCGTCAGTAACGTCAGTATCGTCAGTAACGTCAGTATCGTCAGTATAATCAGTATCGTCAGTAACGTCAGTATCGTCAGTATCGTCAGTAACGTCAGTATAATCAGTATCGTCAGTATCGTCAGCATCGTCAGTAACGTCAGTATCGTCAGTATAATCAGTATCGTCAGTATCGTCAATAACGTCAGTAACGTCAATATCGTCAGTAACGTCAGTAACGTCAGTATCGTCAGTAACGTCAGTATCGTCAGTATAATCAGTATCGTCAGTAACGTCAGTATCGTCAGTAACGTCAATATCGTCAGTAACGCCAGTATAATCAGTATCGTCAGTATCGCCAGTAACGCCAGTATCGTCAGTATCGTCAGTAACGCCAGTATCGTCAGTATAATCAGAATCGTCCAGTATCGTCAGTAACGCCAATATCGCCAGTATCGCCAGTAACGCCAGTAACGCCAGTATCGTCAGTATCGCCAGTAACGCCAGTATCGTCAGTATCGTCAGTAACGCCAGTATCGTCCAGTATAATCAGTATCGTCCAGTATAATCAGTATCGTCAGTAACGCCAGTAACGCCAGTATCGCCAGTATCGTCAGTAACGCCAGTATCGTCAGTATAATCAGTATCGTCAGTAACGCCAGTAACGCCAGTATCGTCAGTATCGTCAGTAACGCCAGTATCGTCAGTATCGCCAGTAACGCCAGTATCGCCAGTAACGCCAGTAACGCCAGTATAATCAGTATCGTCAGTATCGCCAGTAACGCCAGTATCGTCAGTATCGTCAGTAACGCCAGTATCGTCAGTATAATCAGTATCGCCAGTATAATCAGTATCGTCAGTAACGCCAGTATCGTCAGTATCGTCAGTAACGCCAGTATCGTCCAGTATAATCAGTATCGCCTGTAACGCCAGTATCGTCAGTAACGCCAATATCGTCCAGTAACGCCAGTATAATCAGTATCGTCAGTATCGTCAGTAACGCCAGTATCGCCAGTATCGCCAGTATAATCAGTATCGCCAGTAACGCCAATATCGCCAGTAACGCCAGTATCGTCAGTAACGCCAATATAATCAGTAACGCCAGTAACGCCATTATCGTCAGTATCGTCCAGTATAATCAGTATCGTCAGTATCGCCAGTAACGCCAGTATCGTCAGTAACGCCAGTATCGTCAGTAACGCCAGTAACGCCAGTATCGTCAGTATAATCAGTATCGTCAGTATCGTCAGTATCGTCAGTAACGTCAATATCGTCAGTAACATCAGTATCGTCAGTATCGTCAGTATCGTCAGTATAATCAGTATCGTCAGTATCGTCAGTAACGTCAGTAACGTCAGTATCGTCAGTATCGTCAGTAACGTCAGTATCGTCAGTATAATCAGTATCGTCAGTATCGTCAGTAACGTCAGTAACGTCAATATCGTCAGTAACGTCAGTAACGTCAATATCGTCAGTATCGTCAGTATCGTCAGTATAATCAGTATCGTCAGTAACGTCAGTATCGTCAGTAACGTCAGTATCGTCAGTATAATCAGTATCGTCAGTAACGTCAGTATCGTCAGTAACGTCAATATCGTCAGTAACGTCAGTATCGTCAGTATAATCAGCATCGTCAGTATCGTCAGTATCGTCAGTAACGTCAGTAACGTCAGTATCGTCAGTATAATCAGTATCGTCAGTATCGTCAGTAACGTCAATATCGTCAGTAACGTCAGTATCGTATCGTCAGTATCGTCAGTATCGTCAATATCGTCAGTATCGTCAGTATCGTCAGTAACGTCAGTATCGTCAGTATAATCAGTATCGTCAGTATCGTCAGTAACGTCAATATCGTCAGTATCGTCAGTAACGTCAGTATCGTCAGTATAATCAGTATCGTCAGTAACGTCAGTATCGTCAGTATCGTCAGTAACGTCAGTATCGTCAGTATAATCAGTATCGTCAGTAACGTCAGTAACGTCAGTATCGTCAGTAACGTCAGTATCGTCAGTATCGTCAGTATCGTCAGTAACGTCAGTATCGTCAGTAACGTCAGTATCGTCAGTATCGTCAGTAACGCCAGTAACGCCAATATCGTCAGTAACGTCAATATCGTCAGTAACGTCAGTATCGTCAGTATCGTCAGTATCGTCAGTAACGTCAATATCGTCAGTAACGTCAGTATCGTCAGTATCGTCAGTAACGTCAGTATCGTCAGTATAATCAGTATCGTCAGTATCGTCAGTAACGTCAATATCGTCAGTATCGTCAGTAACGTCAGTATCGTCAGTATAATCAGTATCGTCAGTAACGTCAGTATCGTCAGTAACGTCAGTAACGTCAATATCGTCAGTAACGTCAGTATAATCAGTATCGTCAGTATCGTCAGTAACGTCAGTATCGTCAGTATCGTCAGTAACGTCAGTTTCGTCAGTAACGTCAATATAATCAGTATCGTCAGTATCGTCAGTAACGTCAGTATCGTCAGTATCGTCAGAAAACGTCAGCATCGTCAGTAATGTCAGTATCGTCAGTATCGTCAGTATAATCAGTATCGTCAGTATCGTCAGTAACGTCAGTAACGTCAATATCGTCAGTAACGTCAGTATCATCAGTATCGTCAGTATCGTCAGTAACGTCAGTATCGTCAGTATCGTCAGTAACGTCAGTATCGTCAGTATCGTCACATCAATAACGTCAGTATCGTCAGTAACGTCAGTATCGTCAGTAACGTCAGTATCGTCAGTATCGTCAGTAACGTCAGTATCGTCAGTATCGTCAGTAACGTCAGTATCGTCAGTAACGTCAGTATCGTCAGTATCGTCAGTAACGTCAGTATCGTCAGTATCGTCAGTAACGTCAGTATCGTCAGTATCGTCACATCAATAACGTCAGTATCGTCAGTAACGTCAGTATCGTCAGTATCGTCAGTAACGTCAGTATCGTCAGTAACGCCAGTAACGCCAGTATCGTCAGTATCGCCAGTAACGCCAGTAACGTCAGTATCGCGCCAGTAACGCCAGTATCGTCAGTATCGCCAGTAAGGTCAGTATCGTCAGTATCGTCAGTAACGCCAGTAACGCCAGTATCGTCAGTAACGCCAGTATCTTCAGTATCGTCAGTATCGCCAGTAACGTCAGTATCGTCCAGTATCGTCAGTAACGCCAGTATCGTATCAGTAACGCCAGTATCGTCAGTAACGTCAGTATCGTCCAGTATTGTCAGTAACGCCAGTATCGTCAGTATCGTAACCAGTATCGCCAGTAACGCAATATCGCCAGTAACGTCAGTATAATCAATATCGTCAGTATCGTCAGTAACGCCAGTATCGTCAGTATCGTCAGTATCGCCAGTATCGTCAGTAACGTCAATATCGTCAGTATCGTCAGTAACGCCAGTATCGTCAGTATCGTCAGTAACGCCAGTATCGTCAGTATCGCCAGTATCGTCAGTAACGTCAATATCGTCAGTATCGTCAGTAACGTCAGTATCGTCAGTATCGTCAGTAACGCCGCAGTATCGCCAGTATCGTCAGTATCGTCCAGTAACGCCAATATCGTCAGTATCGTCAGTAACGCCAGTAACGCCAGTATCGTCAGTAACGCCAATATCGCCAGTATCGCCAGTAACGCCAGTAACGCCAGTATCGCCAGTAACGTCAGTATCGCCAGTGACGTCCAGTAACGCCAGTATCGCCAGTATCGTCAGTAACGCCAGTATCGTCAGTAAGGTCAGTATCGTCAGTATCGTCAGTATATGTCAGTAACGCCAGTATCGTCAGTATCGTCAGTAACGCCAGTATCGTCAGTATCGTCAGTATCGCCAGTATCGTCGTAACGCCAGTATCATCCAGTAACGTCAGTATCGTCAGTATCGTCAGTATTGTCAGTAACGCCAGTATCGTCAGTATCGCCAGTATTGTCAGTAACGCCAGTATCGCCAGTATCGTCAGTAATCGCCAGTATCGTCAGTAACGTCAGTATCGCCAGTATTGGTCAGTATCGTCAGTATCGTCAGTATTGTCAGTAACGTCAGTATCGTCAGTATCGTCAGTATTGTCAGTAACGCCAGTATCGTCAGTATCGCCAGTAACGTCAAGTATCGTCAGTATCGTCAGTATCGCCAGTAACGCCAATATCGCCAGTAACGCCAGTATCGGCAGTATCGTCAGTAACGTCAGTATCGTCAGTATCGCCAGTATCGTCAGTAACGCCAGTATCGCCAGTATCGCCAGTAACGCCAGTAACGCCAGTATCGTCAGTAACGTCAATATCGTCAGTAACGCCAGTAACGCCAGTATCGTCAGTAACGCCAGTATCGCCAGTATCGCCAGTAACGCCAGTATCGTCAGTAACGCCAGTATCGTCAGTATCGTCAGTATGCGTCAGTACGCCAGTATCGTCAGTAACGCCAGTATCGTCAGTAAGGTCAGTATCGTCAGTATCGTCAGTATTGTCAGTAACGCCAGTATCGTCAGTATCGTCAGTAACGCCAGTATCGCCAGTATCGCCAGTATTGTCAGTAACGCCAGTATCGCCAGTATCGTCAGTAACGCCAGTATCGCCAGTATCGCCAGTAACGTCAATATCGCCAGTAACGCCAGTATAATCAATATCGTCATTAACGCCAGTAACGCCAGTATCGTCAGTATCGCCAGTATCGTCAGTAACGCCAGTAACGCCAGTATCGCCAGTATCGTCAGTAACGCCAGTATCGCCAGTATCGTCACATCAATAACGCCAGTATCGCCAGTATAACGCCAGTATCGCCAGTAACGCCAGTATCGTCAGTAACGCCAGTAAGGTCAGTATCGTCAGTAAGGTCAGTAACGCCAGTAACGCCAGTAACGCCAGTAACGCCAGTATCGTCAGTATCGTCAGTATCGCCAGTAACGCCAGTATCGCCAGTATCGCCAGTAACGCCAGTATCGCAGTAAGGTCAGTATCGTCCAGTATCGCCAGTAACGCCAGTATCGTCAGCATCGTCAGTATCGTCAGTATCGTCAGTAACGTTAGTATCATCTAACTCCAGTCTGTTAGAGCTGCCCTGCTGCAGGGGTCATGGCTCTATGTCGTACTGTGGAATAGAGTTCCATGTAGTCATGGCTCTATGTAGTACTGTGGAATAGAGTTCCATGTAGTCATGGCTCTATGTCGTACTGTGGAATAGAGTTCCATGTAGTCATGGCTCTATGTAGTACTGTGGAATAGAGTTCCATGTAGTCATGGCTCTATGTAGTACTGTGGAATAGAGTTCCATATGGTCATGGCTCTATGTCGTACTGTGGAATAGAGTTCCATGTAGTCATGGCTCTATGTCGTACTGTGGAATAGAGTTCCATGTAGTCATGGCTCTATGTAGTACTGTGGAATAGAGTTCCATGTAGTCATGGCTCTATGTAGTACTGTGGAATAGAGTTCCATGTAGGCATGGCTCTGTGTAGTACTGTGGAATAGAGTTCCATGTAGTCATGGCTCTATGTGGTACTGTGGAATAGAGTTCCATGTAGTCATGGCTCTATGTAGTACTGTGGAATAGAGTTCCATGTAGTCATGGCTCTATGTAGTACTGTGGAATAGAGTTCCATGTAGTCATGGCTCTATGTAGTACTGTGGAATAGAGTTCCATGTAGGCATGGCTCTGTGTAGTACTGTGGAATAGAGTTCCATGTAGTCATGGCTCTATGTGGTACTGTGGAATAGAGTTCCATGTAGTCATGGCTCTATGTAGTACTGTGGAATAGAGTTCCATGTAGTCATGGCTCTATGTAGTACTGTGGAATAGAGTTCCATGTAGTCATGGCTCTATGTAGTACTGTGGAATAGAGTTCCATGTAGTCATGGCTCTATGTCGTACTGTGGAATAGAGTTCCATGTAGTCATGGCTCTATGTAGTACTGTGGAATAGAGTTCCATGTAGTCATGGCTCTATGTAGTACTGTGGAATAGAGTTCCATGTAGTCATGGCTCTGTGTAGTACTGTGGAATAGAGTTCCATGTAGTCATGGCTCTATGTAGTACTGTGGAATAGAGTTCCATGTAGTCATGGCTCTATGTAGTACTGTGGAATAGAGTTCCATGTAGTCATGGCTCTATGTAGTACTGTGGAATAGAGTTCCATGTAGTCATGGCTCTATGTAGTACTGTGGAATAGAGTTCCATGTAGTCATGTCTCTATGTAGTACTGTGGAATAGAGTTCCATGTAGTCACGGCTCTATGTAGTACTGTGGAATAGAGTTCCATGTAGTCATGGCTCTATGTCGTACTGTGGAATAGAGTTCCCTGTAGTCATGGCTCTATGTAGTACTGTGGAATAGAGTTCCATGTAGTCATGGCTCTATGTAGTACTGTGGAATAGAGTTCCATGTAGTCATGGCTCTATGTAGTACTGTGGAATAGAGTTCCATGTAGTCATGGCTCTATGTAGTACTGTGCACCTCCCATAGTCTGTTCTGGACTTGGGGACTGTGAAGAGACCTCTGGTGTCATGTCTTGTGGGGTATGTTGGGTGTCTGAGCTGTGTGCCAGTAGTTCAAACAGACAGCTTGGTGCTTTCAACATGTCAATACGTCTCACAAATACAAGTAGTGATGAAGTCAATCTCTCCTCCACTTTGAATCCAGGAGAGATTGACATGCATATTATTAATGTTAGCTATCCGTGTACATTAGAGGCCCAGCTGTGCTGCTCTGTTCTGAGACAGTTGACAAAAGTCCCTCTTTGTGGCACCTGAACACATGACTGAACAGTCGTCCCAGTGCATCAAAACTAGAGCCTGAAGGACCTGCCTTGTTGATAGTGTTGTTAAGAAGGTAGAAACTAGGGCCTGTAGGGCTAGGGCCCGCTTTATTATAGACAGACTTCTCCCCTTCCTAGCTACTACTGCATCAATATGTTTTGACCATGACACAAATGACTTTGACAGACAGTTTGTTGGTGACATATAACTCAGTTTAAAGTTGTTTAGGCCTATCGTTTGATTGGTGTTCGGAAACACGATCTACTGTCTCAGTTTAAAGTTGTTTAGGCCTATCGTTTGATTGGTGTTCGGAAACACGATCTACTGTCTCAGTTTAAAGTTGTTTAGGCCTATCGTTTGATTGGTGTTCGGAAACACGATCTACTGTCTCAGTTTAAAGTTGTTTAGGCCTATCGTTTTATTGGTGTTCGGAAACACGATCTACTGTCTATCAGACTACCGGCATTATATTTTAATGTTGATCAGACTACCGGCATTATATTTTAATGTTGATCAGACTACCGGCATTATATTTTAATGTTGAACAGACTACCGGCATTATATTTTACTGTTGATCAGACTACCGGCATTATATTTTAATGTTGATCAGACTACCGGCATTATATTTTAATGTTGATCAGACTACCGGCATTATATTTTAATGTTGATCAGACTACCGGCATTATATTTTAATGTTGATCAGACTACCGGCATTATATTTTAATGTTGATCAGACTACCGGCATTATATTTTAATGTTGATCAGACTACCGGCATTATATTTTAATGTTGATCAGACTACCGGCATTAGATATTAATGTTGATCAGACTACCGGCATTATATTTTACTGTTGATCAGACTACCGGCATTATATTTTACTGTTGATCAGACTACCGGCATTATATTTTAATGTTGATCAGACTACCGGCATTAGATACGATTGTTGATCAGACTACCGGCATTATATTTTAATGTTGATCAGACTACCGGCATTAGATATTAATGTTGAACAGACTACCGGCATTATATTTTAATGTTGAACAGACTACCGGCATTATATTTTACTGTTGATCAGACTACCGGCATTATATTTTAATGTTGATCAGACTACCGGCATTATATTTTAATGTTGATCAGACTACCGGCATTAGATATGATTGTTGATCAGACTACCGGCATTATATTTTAATGTTGATCAGACTACCGGCATTATATTTTAATGTTGATCAGACTACCGGCATTATATTTTAATGTTGAACAGACTACCGGCATTATATTTTAATGTTGATCAGACTACCGGCATTATATTTTAATGTTGATCAGACTACCGGCATTAGATATGATTGTTGATCAGACTACCGGCATTATATTTTAATGTTGATCAGACTACCGGCATTATATTTTAATGTTGATCAGACTACCGGCATTATATTTTAATGTTGATCAGACTACCGGCATTAGATTTTAATGTTGATCAGACTACCGGCATTATATTTTAATGTTGAACAGACTACCGGCATTATTTTGTTGATCAGACTACCGGCATTATATTTTAATGTTGAACAGACTACCGGCATTATATTTTAATGTTGATCAGACTACCGGCATTAGATTTTAATGTTGATCAGACTACCGGCATTATATTTTAATGTTGATCAGACTACCGGCATTATATTTTAATGTTGATCAGACTACCGGCATTAGTTTTTTTAATGTTGAATGTTATATTTTAATGTTGATCAGACTACCCGCATTAGTTTTTAATGTTGATCAGACTACCGGCATTCGTTTTTAATGTTGATCAGACTACCCGCATTAGTTTTTAATGTTGATCAGACTACCAGCATTATATTTTAATGTTGATCAGACTACCGGCATTATATTTTAATGTTGATCAGACTACCGGCATTATATTTTAATGTTGATCAGACTACCGGGATGAGTTTTTAATGTTGATCAGACGACCGGCATTAGATATTAATGTTGATCAGACTACCGGCATTATATTTTACTGTTGATCAGACTACCAGCATTATATTTTAATGTTGATCAGACTACCGGGATTAGTTTTTAATGTTGATCAGACTACCGGCATTAGATATTAATGTTGATCAGACTACCAGCATTATATTTTAATGTTGATCAGACTACCGGCATTAGATATTAATGTTGATCAGACTACCGGGATGAGTTTTTAATGTTGATCAGACTACCGGCATTAGATTTTAATGTTGATCAGACTACCGGGATGAGTTTATTTTAATGTTGATCAGACTACCGGCATTATTTTTAATGTTGATCAGACTACCCGCATTAGTTTTTAATGTTGATCAGACTACCAGCATTATATTTTAATGTTGATCAGACTACCGCATTATATTTTAATGTTGATCAGACTACCGGCATTATATTTTAATGTTGATCAGACTACCGGCATTCGTTTTTAATGTTGATCAGACTACCCGCATTAGTTTTTAATGTTGATCAGACTACCAGCATTATATTTTAATGTTGATCAGACTACCGGCATTATATTTTAATGTTGATCAGACTACCGGCATTATATTTTAATGTTGATCAGACTACCGGCATTATATTTTAATGTTGATCAGACTACCGGCATTATATTTTAATGTTGATCAGACTACCGGCATTATATTTTAATGTTGATCAGACTACCGGCATTAGTTTTTAATGTTGATCAGACTACCGGCATTATATTTTAATGTTGATCAGACTACCGGCATTATATTTTAATGTTGATCAGACTACCGGCATTATATTTTAATGTTGATCAGACTACCGGCATTATATTTTAATGTTGATCAGACTACCGGCATTATATTTTAATGTTGATCAGACTACCGGCATTATATTTTAATGTTGATCAGACTACCGGCATTATATTTTAATGTTGATCAGACTACCGGCATTATATTTTAATGTTGATCAGACTACCGGCATTAGTTTGTAATGTTGATCAGACTACCGGCATTAGATATTAATGTTGATCAGACTACCGGCATTCGTTTTTAATGTTGATCAGACTACCGGCATTAGTTTTTAATGTTGATCAGACTACCGGCATTATATTTTAATGTTGATCAGACTACCGGCATTATATTTTAATGTTGATCAGACTACCGGCATTATATTTTAATGTTGATCAGACTACCGGCATTATATTTTAATGTTGATCAGACTACCGGCATTATATTTTAATGTTGATCAGACTACCGGCATTAGTTTTTAATGTTGATCAGACTACCGGCATTATATTTTAATGTTGATCAGACTACCGGCATTATATTTTAATGTTGATCAGACTACCGGCATTATATTTTAATGTTGATCAGACTACCGGCATTATATTTTAATGTTGATCAGACTACCGGCATTATATTTTAATGTTGATCAGACTACCGGCATTATATTTTAATGTTGATCAGACTACCGGCATTAGTTTTTAATGTTGATCAGACGACCGGCATTAGATATTAATGTTGATCAGACTACCGGGATTAGTTTTGGATGATCAAAGTATATACTTTAGATATTATAATTTTTTTTAACCTTTATTTAACGTATTATTATTATTGGATGTCCTGTGTGTATAGATCTCTACATGAACAACGGTAAAGATCTTTCCTGTTCTAGTTGTTGTTAACCACATCATCAGAACAGGACGGATAGACGGTGAGTGGGAGCAGCCTTGTGAAGGCATGACTCACATCAGACTGACGTTACACGGGAATTACCATGCCCACCCCTTCTAGTGTACTTTCCAATAATATTACATTATATTCATGTTGTTCAGAGTTTACTTTATTTGTTTTTAGTTCACAAGAAATAACCAGGCCTTTCTGGAGGCCATTGAGATTTTTTAAAATCAACATTAACATTTAATATGAGTCGGAAACATTCAAGAAAAACAAATGTCAAGTCGGTTTGAGTTCAATTATTTACATTCCTTATTGTTAGACATAAACCACAACACTTTCCATAGTTACACGGCACAATGTGTACAAAAATATACATATAATCAAACTTTGATATTAAATGACAAAATGTACAATTCATTAAATCGTCCTTGTATTGACAATGTACAAAAATAACGTGTGAAACGAGGCACAACAGGGGGAAATACAATCAATGAACATGTTAAAATGGATACATTTTTGTCTAGTAAATAATTTAAAACACCTTTCCTTCTAAATTATTGCAAACATAACGTTCTTTCCATGCAGCGTTGTGTAATTGTAGCCTATTGGCGCGTCAGTGTAAATGTGCTTGATATTAATCCTCAACATGTTTCTTCCCGATACCTGAAGAGAATATAGGCAGCCACGTGTTAAAAGTATTGTCTATTAACTTGACTGACTTCAGTAGGCTATGCAAACAAAGTGCGTTTCTCTCAGCCACCAAACTAAGAGGATACATCGTGGGAACGTTTGGCGCGCACCGGAATGATGCGCATTTACGCATGAAAGAGAATTATGCGGTTGCATGTAAAGTTCGTTCCATATTATGTTTTTAACTTGCAGCTTTCAAAAAATTAAACCTCAATCTCTATTGTCTTTAGTTCGTCAAGGTTTCTAAATATTTATTCCATAAACCTATTGGCTATAGTGTGTTCTATACCGCCCGCGAGGGGCATCCCGCCAGCTGTCCCGTGCTGGAGGAGCAGACTCCGCTAGATGTGCTTATAGAACCGGTACCGGAGCGATCAGAGTTCGTGTTGTTTGATGGCGCAGTGGATGATTTTCTCTCTTTCTGTCTGAGATGAATCTTGGTGTGTCTTTTGCGCTCGTCGCTCCTCGCGAACTTACGGCCACAGAAATCACAGGCGAAGGGCTTCTCTCCGGTGTGCGTGCGGATGTGCGTGGTGAGGTGGTCGCTGCGGCTAAAGTTCCTCATGCAGATCCGGCACTGGAACGGTTTGTGTCCCGTGTGTATCCGGATGTGTCTGGTCAGCTCGTCAGACCGAGAGAACCGCCGGTCGCAGCCTTCCGCTGGGCAGGGGTACGGCCGCTCATGGACCGGGGTCTTGCTCGGCCTGTTGGGATATTTTCTGGGCCGCAGGATGGGTCTCAGGGGAGGTTCTGGGGGCTGTACGCGGTGGGGAGTCTGGGTCCATCCGAGACCGGCCCACCTAATGTAAAGTTCCTAATAGTGTTCAGGGAGTCAGAGGTGGGGGTACTCTAAAGGAGTCCAGTGGGCAGGGGAAGGGCTTGCGGTCAGGCATGGCCTGCATGTCCCTCTGACAGGTCGGCTGGAAGAACCCAGCATAGTCTGGGATGATGGGGAAGAGACCCGAGTCTGTGTTGGGCTTAGGGGAGGAGTAGGACGGCGGCGGGTAAGAGATACCGGGCCCGGTGGAGAGGAAGGCCGACGGGTCCTGGTAGACCTCCCCACAGCCGTAGGGAGGCGGGGAAGAGTAGAGGTGGTGCTCCATGTCGGCCTGGTTCTGGGCCATGGTGCAGCTGAGCGTGGAGGAGAAATGGCCGGGAGAGCCGGAGGACGCCGGGGAGGAGGAGGCGGAAGATGGCTGGGTCATGCCCAGGATCCCCGCACTCACAATGTTGATGACGCCCTCGGGGTTCCAGTTACCGGGATACTGAGAGTCGATGGAGAACTTTCCCATGTAGGTGAAGGTCTGGTTCCGATGGCTAGGGGGCTGGGAGAAGCTAGAGTAAGACAGGTCGAGAGAGCGTTTCTCTAAGCTCATATCGCCACTCATCAAGCCATCTGGAAGATAAGAAGAGACATCTTAGCAGATAATCACGAAACAAACAAATCAGAGAGCTTTAAAAAAAAACATGCTGCAGGTCCGTTCTCGTGCGCACAGTGTTTGGTGCGTGCTGCGCGCTCGCATCCTTTACCCACCGGTCATTCATTCAACTTTTCAAAGGGGTGCCGTTTTACTTTCATGCAAACTTTTTTGGGGAAAAGTGCGTAACTCTAGCCATGTGTCTCTAAAACATAACATTTTTTTATTACCATTGATACATATATCCAGACATACATTTGTCCCACAACCATTCATTCAAAAATATTTCCAAAATCTCTTGGCTAAGATGAAAAAAAATGCAATATCAAACATTATGCATAATATTATAACCTATAGGTAGTAGCAGCCGATGTGTTTCCTCTCCAATAACCAACACAACACACGTTGCATTCTCTAAAGGTCCCCATGATATCAAAACAACGCTTACCTGGAGCTCCGCTAAGATGGTCGTGGTAGTGGCCTCCTAAATCAGCGTTAGGAAAGATAGCCACCCCGGGCGGCAGACTGTCATGATCCACAGAGTAGATGGAATCAGAGACAGGATGGACATACCCACCCAGAGAGACCGGGACTTTCTCTAAAGTTTTAGCCGTCATCATTTAACTAACGGCTTCTTGCTGTTTCCAGGGTTAAAACGGTATTTTAAACCGGCTGGTTGAGTATGTGTGGCCTTACAGTTCTATCCTACACTGAAACATCTGATAACCTGTCCGGAGAAGTTAACACAATCTGGAGCGTGTGTTGATACCACCTCTATAGTCGACTCTACTCTCTCCAGATCATCAGGCTGTTTAGTGAATGACGGATCCTAGCAGCACGAGCAGCAGTAGTATGTATTTATCAGTGGGGCAGTGAATGCGCCACTACGTCACTGCCCATACAAGGACCGTTTGGTTCGAGAGAGGAGGCGCTGGGGGATCCTATTGGCCCCGGGCTGTCAATGGAGAACCCACAAGTGAAAGTTCGCCAATATAAAGCGATAAAATATGTTTGTTTTTTTCTCCATGCAGTTTCCATTAGCACGAAAATTATATAACACAATACAGGTGTAAAGAAATGAACGAATGCAAGATGGCATGTTATCAGTTTAGACGGACATCAATGTTTACAAGCGTATCTGATGTATACGATTTGAAATGTTTCCTCTACACATCGCCTTCAAATAGGAATTCCGGTTCTTCTCTAGAAGCCATACATGGTTTTATCCGGTAAATCTAAGAACACCCCTGCCTACATATAAGGGTTCTATTCCGGAATATGAGCGTCGGAAACTATCGAGTCTTGCCGAGCAAGAGCAGCGGCAGAACTACCATCGCAAACCACAATCAAATGAGAGCCACAATCACGGAATTTTCACCTTTGCTGCATTAGACTCGGAAACTTTGTCAGGGTCGTTTGAATAGGCTTTGCTTTAGGAAAGACTGGGCTACAGGCCTATTTAGTGACGAGCTATTTATATCACTAGAAGGGAAATAGTTTTGTCTTGAAATGTAATGACTTTCACATCCTGAAATGAAACGGGTAAAGGCACATGGTCTAATGATCACGGACCATATGGATACAGTAGTAGGCCCAGACTCGCTATACATTAGGCCTATAATCTATTATAGTCAAATATATGTTTTATATTGTTAACAGGCTCCTAATAATATGATTATTGTATTTGTTGTTGTTACTATTAGTCTTTTGTTGTTGATTCTCAATACTGTTGCCCTCCAGTGGTGTTGAGAGGAACTGAGAGGTCGACTCGTCTGTCCGGCAGGCCGACTGGGTTACTTACTGTCTGGTGTTTCAGTGATACACATCTATAAACCTCCTCAACCCCACGCGCATTTTAGAAAACCGGACATAGTTCACAATAACATTTCCGTTCAGAGGCGATAAGGCAGATGCGTGAAATAATGTACTTGGCACAGCTTGGTAGACTCGGTATACTGGTAAAGTCCCCCCGTGGGTTGAGAAACTTGAAAGTTAAAAACTAGATGGGTGGGTGGGTGAGCGGTTCGGGGCCCTGGTTGGAAGGCAAATTCCAGCTTGTGGCTGTGTCAAGTAACGCGTGGGAGAAAATGATCTAAATTTAAACATTTGATGGCTATAAAAAGTTGTTACATTTTATTGATACTTATACACTAGACTATACGTATTATTATTATTATTATTATTGTGACTAGTTAGGCTTATTATTATGTTGATATTACTATAATAACGATTAAATAACCATTATTGCTAGTAATAATAATAACAGCAACAGTATATAAGACAAGAATGAATCCTTCGTTATTCAGCTCCCTGACTGTGACTGGAAAAAGGGCTCTGGTTGATTTGCGACGTTTCCGGTTGGAAAGGAAACCGCACGGAGCATCATGATCACACACACTCCTCACATTAATCCGCCTGGAGTCAATAAAGGCCTGTCAATGACAACTCTATTCATTTAACACCATGCTGCTGCGGGCGCCTTTCATCGGCCCGTCGGTTAAACGTATCATTAGCAATATGGGAACTGACTGTGAATAAAACCCTTTCCATTAGACCGCTGCTCAATTAGAGGATTGTAGCCTATAAATGGCAATAGATCATGTATCTGTTGTCAAGGTTGTATTGGAGAAAACGAGAGATAATGGCAGACTGCTTAATAAGCTAATTATCCGACCTATATATTTACAGTTCCTCTTTGTAGCACGTTAAGAGGTCGAAACCACAGGAGAGGCGGTGGGCTCTGCGGAGTTGTGTGATAGGAACAGGATGGTGAGTGAAAAACCTATGTTTATCAATCATGACTTTTTAAATTATCATTTTTTTTAAATCTTCCAATATTAAAACAGCAGATTCTGTATTTGTTAAGATAGTCCAAGTTTGTTACAGAAATGTTGAAAAATTATTAGCATCAATTTGCTCTTGGATACCAACGGTTCCGTATCAGGCTCAATAGGTCATCAGGATCTGGCCCATACGTTGTATTACCTGTCCTAGAAGCAGCCTAACACGTTGTATTACCTGTCCTAGAAGCAGCCTAAACATGTTCTATTACCTGTCCTAGAAGCAGCCTAACCATGTTGTATTACCTGTCCTGGAAGAAGCCTAACACGTTGTATTACCTGTCCTGGAAGCAGCCTAACATGTTCTATTACCTGTCCTAGAAGCAGCCTAACATGTTGTATTACCTGTCCTGGAAGCATTCTAACACATTGTATTACCTGTCCTGGAAGCAGTCTAAACATGTTGTATTACCTGTCCTGGAAGCAGCCTAACATGTTGTATTACCTGTCCTGGAAGCAGCCTAACATGTTGTATTACCTGTCCTAGAAGCAGCCTAACATGTTGTATTACCTGTCCTGTCCTGAAGCAGCCTAACATGTTGTATTACCTGTCCTAGAAGCAGTCTAAACATGTTGTATTACCTGTCCTAGAAGCAGCCTAACATGTTGTATTACCTGTCCTGGAAGCAGCCTAACATGTTGTATTACCTGTCCTAGAAGCAGACTAACATGTTGTATTACCTGTCCTAGAAGCAGCCTAAAGATGTTGTATTACCTGTATTACCTGTCCTGTTGTTTACCTGTCCTGGAGCCTAACATGTTGTATTACCTGTCCTGGAAGCATTCTAACATGTTGTATTATCTGTCCTGGAAGCAGCCTAAATATGTTGTATTACCTGTCCTAGAAGCAGACTAACATGTTGTATTACCTGTCGTGTGTGTGTGTGTGTGTGTGTGTGTGTGTGTGTGTGTGTGTGTGTGTGTGTGTGTGTGTGTGTGTGTGTGTGTGTACCATGTGTGTGTGTTGGAATGCCCCCTTCACCCACCATATGAGTTTCTGTTTAAGCCAGTCTTTCCAAACGGTAAGGCAGTAACACACTAACACACTGTGTCTTCTAATACAGTACTGTAGCAGCCTTTGGTCCAGCCCCACAACAGAGTCCTGTTCATGTCAATGCTTCCACAACTACCTCACCTCTGAATGTTACCTTTGTGTCTGATCGACTTCAGAAACTACAACTTGAGAAACTAAAAAAAAACTTTCATCCACACATTCCAGTGACATGAAAGCCATTGAGCTGTCTGAGGAAGAAAGTCCTTTTGTTTGGGGCCCACCGACTAAGACCAGACACCGGTACCGCCTACACACTGCGATTTCATAGGACCTTCTCACTACATGTGAGAAGACTTAGACCACCAAAACCAAACCACAGCCTCCCCCCGTCGTCTCCCACCTCTGTCTCCTCCAAAGACAACAACACGCCCAGGTATCGTTCCACAGAGAACTGTCACAGTCACACTATCAAAAATACGTCTCCATCCTCCACCCTGCAACAAGCTGTTCTGTGGAGCATAGAGAGACCCTCACTCTCTCTGTCTGTCTATCTAACCTTGGTTTCACTAACCTTCTCAATGGGGCGGCAGGGTAGCCTAGTGGTTAGAGCGTTGGACTAGTAACCGGAAGGTTGCAAGTTCGAATCCCTGAGCTGACAAGGTACAAATCTGTCGTTCTTCCCCTGAACAAGGCAGTTAACCCACTGTTCCTAGGCCGTCATTGAAAATAAGAATTTGTTGTTAACTGACTTGCCTAGTTAAATAAAGGTTTTAAAAAAAAATGGAACTGTGTAGTATTGTCTAATCTAGCCTATATACCACCAGTCCAGCATGGACGTTGGCACGCAGAAAGACCATCCATTAATGATCATGTTTCCTAAGCGTCCATAACAACTCCTCAGTGGTTATCGACTGGAGTGTGTCTCTGTGAATCGGCATTCGATAGCTGCCACCAGTGACAGTCAGACATTTACATTGTCCTGTCTGAGTCACCTGCCATGAGGCCCCGTCGGTGTGCCTGTCAGGAGCCACGGCATTTCTCCGACCTAATAGCTCTGGGCTGAATAAATACTGGTGACAGAGTGATGCCCGGCTGTGCTGATTACCCTGTTAGTACTGTGTTAGAGGGTGACTACCAAATAGAACCCTATTCCTTATGCAGTGCACTACTTCTGACCAGGGCCCATAGGGAATAGGCTACCGTTTGGGGACGCACCCGTTGTCTCAGGTGTTTAAACACGGCCTCGGAGCCTGAACGTCCATAATGACACGAGGTAATGAAGCTGCCCTGTTTAACAAGCCATGTTAACTAGCCCCCCGTGTCTGACACGGCGCTTCTAGATAACCTGACCGCTCTATAGCTCACTGCTTGACACAGGGACATTCCTAGTTCAAATGATCGTTCTTCTCTTGTGGTCAAGTCAAATAGAGTGAGGTTCTTTAATCAAGGCTGGTCTAATAGAGTGAGGTTCTTTAATCAAGGCTGGTCAAATAGAGTGAGGTTCTTTAATCAAGTCTGGTCAAATAGAGTGAGGTTCTTTAATCAAGGCTGATCAAATAGAGTGAGGTTCTTTAATCAAGGCTGGTCAAATAGAGTGAGGTTCTTCAATCAAGGCTGGTCTGATAGAGTGAGGTTCTTTAATCAAGGCTGGTCTAATAGAGTGAGGCTCTTTAATCAAGGCTGGTCAAATAGAGTGAGGTTCTTTAATCAAGGCTGATCAAATAGAGTGAGGTTCTTTAATCAAGGCTGGTCTGATAGAGTGAGGTTCTTTAATCAAGGCTGGTCAAATAGAGTGAGGTTCTTTAATCAAGTCTGGTCAAATAGAGTGAGGTTCTTTAATCAAGGCTGGTCTAATAGAGTGAGGTTCTTTAATCAAGGCTGGTCTGAATACTGGTGTCTGTCTGAAGGAGAGGGGCTGTGGAGGTGTGTTGTCATAGAGTGAGGTTCTTTAATCAAGGCTGGTCTGATAGAGTGAGGTTCTTTAATCAAGGCTGGTCTGATAGAGTGAGGCTCTTTAATCAAGGCTGGTCTAATAGAGTGAGGTTCTTTAATCAAGGCTGGTCTGAATACTGGTGTCTGTCTGAAGGAGAGGGGCTGTGGAGGTGTGTTGTCATAGTGCGAGGTTCTTTAATCAAGGCTGGTCTGATAGAGTGAGGTTCTTTAATCAAGGCTGGTCTAATAGAGTGAGGTTCTTTAATCAAGGCTGGTCTAATAGAGTGAGGTTCTTTAATCAAGGCTGGTCTAATAGAGTGAGGTTCTTTAATCAAGGCTGGTCTGATAGAGTGAGGTTCTTTAATCAAGGCTGGTCTAATAGAGTGAGGTTCTTTAATCAAGGCTGGTCTAATAGTGTGAGGCTCTTTAATCAAGGCTGGTCTGAATACTGGTGTCTGTCTGAAGGAGAGGGGCTGTGGAGGTGTGTTGTCATAGAGTGAGGTTCTTTAATCAAGGCTGGTCTAATAGAGTGAGGTTCTTTAATCAAGGCTGGTCTGATAGAGTGAGGTTCTTTAATCAAGGCTGGTCTAATAGAGTGAGGTTCTTTAATCAAGGCTGGTCTGAATACTGGTGTCTGTCTGAAGGAGAGGGGCTGTGGAGGTGTGTTGTCATAGTGCGAGGTTCTTTAATCAAGGCTGGTCTGAATACTGGTGTCTGTCTGAAGGAGAGGGGCTGTGGAGATGTGTTGTCATAGTGCGAGGTTATCATGTGATCTGAAAATGGAAAACTTTCCCAAATATAGAACTATAACATAAACAATCTTGTAGAGATCCTTAATAACTTGGTAGAGAGGTCACTAGCGGTCATTCATTTCCTTATTGCTGTTTGTAAGTGCTTCGTGCTAAATGAACACTGTGATTTGTACTGTAGTGTATGTTCTTGGTAGCCTGTTGAAAGTGTCTCAGTCAGGAAACAAAAGGTCTGCATTCTGTCTCAGAACACAGGAAACCTATGTGTTGGTTAACGCCATTTGAATGTTTCACATTTTCAGGAATTCTCATCATCCTCCTCCTCAAATGAAATGAGGAAGCAGTTTGAAATGCTCTTGTTTTTCTGTGTCTTGCCCACACACTCAACAATGTTAGCCCACCGAACCCCAGTGGCCTGTCCTGGCAGCCAGGGCCTGGCCTGTTGAATGCCTGGTGGCCGATGGGGCCGATGGGGGCCTCTGGACAGGGCCTTTGGGGGCCTCTGGACAGGGCCTTTGGGGCCTCTGGACAGGGCCTTTGGGGCCGATGGGGGCCTCTGGACAGGGCCTTTGGGGCCGATGGGGGCCTCTGGACAGGGCCTTTGGGGCCGATGGGGGCCTCTGGACAGGGCCTTTGGGGCCGATGGGGGCCTCTGGACAGGGCCGATGGGGGGACAGGGCTCTGGACAGGGCCGATGGGGGCCTCTGGACAGGGCCTTTAGGGCCGATGGGGGCCTCTGGACAGGGCCTTTGGGGCCGATGGCAGGTCCTGCTGGGGACTGATGGCCCTGAGCACACTGCCTCAACCCCCACGCCACCCGCCAGCTACTGAACACAGAACTCTATTTTTTTGATGCGTGTGGCTATGAGGATGTATTTAATCAGTCGTTTCCTGTGTTTGGTTTTGAGGTCTTTGTTTCTGAGGTGCCAGTCCTAACCAACCTAACTGGATGTTTTGGTGTCATGAGGTAAATAGTAGTTTAAGTCTCAGTTTAACTGATTGATAACACGGCCATGTGTTTTGTTCCCTGTCCTGTTAATTCATTTATTCTATTACCGACCACATGGTATTTAAATGACAGGAGATGTTCTTCTCCTATTGGCTACTGTACAATTATCTCAACGAATCAGATATTTTCAAAGCCTTTGGAATGCGACATTTTTTGTTGTTGATCACCTCGGGAGAAAAGAGAGGGAAAGTGCAATGAGAAAGGAATGCTCAACACTGGCTCTTGGTCAGCTGGTCGCCCTCTTCTGGCCATAGGACCTCTGTAGGACAGGACAGCATAAAGCAACCTGTCGCTCTCCACCCACTCCGCCCTCCACCCACTCCGCCCTCCACCCACAGTCTCAGATGAGCTTTGTCACACAGCAGTGAATGGAAGGAGAGCAACCTGTTATAATACTCAAGACAACATGTGGGAGATGCTGCATGGGCAGAATTCTTTCTTGTGATGTGTGTAGGAGGCTGTTTCTCCGTGGTTGTTTTTGTGTGTTTTCTGTGTCTGTTGATGCGGACCATCAAAGCTCTGAAACCTACGGCCAGGGGAGGCATCCTGAGAAATACCCATCTCATTCAGAGTAGTATCTCTATTATTCTATTGATGTCATTTTGAAAATAACCAAATCGGTCTGTTTTTAGAAACAGTATTTTTTGTAAATGTTGGTCAACACGATGTTTTGCTCTTATAGTGGACACATTGTGGTAGTCACAGTGGCAGTGTGTTACATTGACAGTAATGTTTTGATCTTAGTGGACACATTGTGGACCTCCTTCAACACTAAAACAACTTCCAACACAGAAACAAGACCTCCTTCAACACTAAAACAACTTCCAACACAGAAACAAGACCTCCTTCAACACTAAAACAACTTCCAACACAGAAACAAGACCTCCTTCAACACTAAAACAACTTCCAACACAGAAACAAGACCTCCTTCAACACTAAAACAACTTCCAACACAGAAACAAGACCTCCTTCAACACTAAAACAACTTCCAACACAGAAACAAGACCTCCTTCAACACTAAAACAACTTCCAACACAGAAACAAGACCTCCTTCAACACTAAAACAACTTCCAACACAGAAACAAGACCTCCTTCAACACTAAAACAACTTCCAACACAGAAACAAGACCTCCTTCAACACTAAAACAACTTCCAACACAGAAACAAGACCTCCTTCAACACTAAAACAACTTCCAACACAGAAACAAGACCTCCTTCAACACTAAAACAACTTCCAACACAGAAACAAGACCTCCTTCAACACTAAAACAACTTCCAACAACAAAAAAACAACTTCCAACACAGAAACAAGACCTCCTTCAACACTAAAACAACTTCCAACACAGAAACAAGACCTTAACACTTTCAACACAGAAACAAGACCTCTTCCAAAACTTAGAGCAAGACCTCCTTCAACACTAAAACAACTTCCAACACAGAACAAGACCTCCTTCAACACTAAAACAACTTACAGCACATTGAAACAAGACCCCTTAGTTCTACCAACTAAAAGCCCCACATCAAAACACAGGTCTCCATCCAACACATTAACACAGAAGACCTCCTTCAACACTAAAACCCACTGTAAGACCTGTGTGTGTGTGTGTGTGTGTGTGTGTGTGTGTGAAACAAGACCTGTGTTGTGTGTGTGTGTGTGTGTGTGTGTGTGTGGAGCTCCTTCAACACTGTAGTTGGAACAACTGTACTCACAACCAGAAACAGTGTAGAAGTGTCTCTGTGAGAGGGCCAATCATGTGAGTGGGCTCCTAGACCATAGCACAGCTTAGCAGAGCTCCAATAGCAGCAGCCTGCCATACCACGGCCTGCTAGGGAGACACTCCAGGGATGGCTGTTAGCACCATCTCATCAAATCTCTCCACAGTGATCATGTAGATTGTGGAGCTGCTTCCTAAAGAGGGGGTACATGAGGAGTGAATTTCTCAGGGTGTAGGTGTGTGAGTGGGGAGGACAGGAACAAGGAGAACTTTGAGTTGTTGCTGGTTCTGCCACTGCCTCTCCACCTTGGTCTTCTGATGGTAATCAATGTGATGTGTGGGTTTGTTCTATATTTATATTGTATGTATTTAGTTTAATCCCAGGTCCCCACCAGGAGGCCTTTTGCCTTTTGGTAGGCCGTCATTGTTCTTAACTGACTTGCCTAGTTAAATAAAGGTTAAATAAAAAATAATAAAATAGAAATCAGAAGAGATGGTTGTGTGTGTGGACTGACTAGAGTCACTGAAGGTGTGTGAGGACTGACTAGAGTCACTGTAGGTGTGTGAGGACTGACTAGAGTCACTGTAGGTGTGTGAGGACTGACTAGAGTCACTGAAGGTGTGTGAGGACTGACTAGAGTCACTGTAGGTGTGTGAGGACTGACTAGAGTCACTGTCAGGTGAAGGACTGACAAGAGTCACTGTAGGTGATGAGGACTGACTAGAAACAAGTCACTGTAGGTGTGTGAGGACTGACTAGAGTCACTGTAGGTGTGTGAGGACTGACTAAAACAGTCACTGTACAGTGTGAGGACTGACTAGAGTCACTGTAGGTGAAGGACTGACTAGAGTCACTGTAGGTGATGAGGACTGACTAGAGTCACTGTAGGTGACTGACTAGAGTCACTGTAGGTGTGTGTGAACCGACAGAGTCACTGACTAGAGTCACTGTAGGTGTGTGAGGACTGACTAGAGTCACTGTAGGTGTGTGAGGACAGTCACTGTAGGTGTGTGAGGACAACAGAGTCACTGTAGGTGTGTGAGGACCTCTGTAGAGTGACAAAGGTGTGTGAGGACTGACTAGAGTCACTGTAGGTGTGTGAGGACCTAGACTAGAGTCACTTCAGGTGTGTGAGGACTGACTAGAGTCACTGTAGGTGTTGAGGACTGACTAAGTCACTGTAGGTGTTGAGGACTAATGACTAGAGTCACTGAGGTGTGTGAGGACTGACTAAAGAGTCACTGTAGGTGTGTGAGGACTGACTAGAGTCACTGTAGGTGTGTGAGGACTGACTAGAGTCACTGTAGGTGTGTGTAGGACTGACTAGAGTCACTGTGTGAGGACTGACTAACACAGGTGTGTGAGGACTGACTAGAGTCACTGTAGGTGATGAGGACTGACTAGAGTCACTGAAGGTGTGTGAGGACTGACTAGAGTCACTGTAGGTGTGTGAGGACTGACTAAGTCACTGTAGGTGATGAGGACTGACTAGAGTCACTAAGGTGTGTGAGGACTCACTGAAACAAGTCAGTAGTGTGTGAGGACTGACTAGAGTCACTGTAGGTGATGAGGACTGACTAGAGTCACTGTAGGTGTGTGAGGACTGACTAGAGTCACTGTAGGTGTGTGAGGACTGACTAAAGTCACTGTAGGTGTGTGAGGACTGACTAGAGTCACTGTAGGTGATGAGGACTGACTAGAGTCACTGTAGGTGATGAGGACTGACTAGAGTCACTGTAGGTGATGAGGACTGACTAGAGTCACTGTAGGTGTGTGAGGACTGACTAGAGTCACTGTAGGTGTGTGAGGACTGACTAGAGTCACTGTAGGTGTGTGAGGACTGACTAGAGTCACTGTAGGTGTGTGAGGACTGACTAGAGTCACTGTAGGTGTGTGAGGACTGACTAGAGTCACTGTAGGTGTGTGAGGACTGACTAGAGTCACTGTAGGTGTGTGAGGACTGACTAGAGTCACTGTAGGTGTGTGAGGACTGACTAGAGTCACTGTAGGTGTGTGAGGACTGACTAGAGTCACTGTAGGTGTGTGAGGACTGACTAGAGTCACTGTAGGTGTGTGAGGACTGACTAGAGTCACTGTAGGTGTGTGAGGACTGACTAGAGTCACTGTAGGTGTGTGAGGACTGACTAGAGTCACTGTAGGTGTGTGAGGACTGACTAGAGTCACTGTAGGTGTGTGAGGACTGACTAGAGTCACTGTAGGTGTGTGAGGACTGACTAGAGTCACTGTAGGTGTGTGAGGACTGACTAGAGTCACTGTAGGTGTGTGAGGACTGAGGTAGGACTGTCACTGTAGGTGTGTGAGGACTGACTAGAGTCACTGTAGGTGTGTGAGGACTGACTAGAGTCACTGTAGGTGTGTGAGGACTGACTAGAGTCACTGAAGGTGTGTGAGGACTGACTAGAGTCACTGTAGGTGTGTGAGGACTGACTAGAGTCACTGTAGGTGATGAGGACTGACTAGAGTCACTGTAGGTGTGTGAGGACTGACTAGAGTCACTGTAGGTGTGTGAGGACTGACTAGAGTCACTGTAGGTGTGTGAGGACTGACTAGAGTCACTGTAGGTGTGTGAGGACTGACTAGAGTCACTGTAGGTGTGTGAGGACTGACTAAAGTCACTGTAGGTGTGTGAGGACTGACTAGAGTCACTGTAGGTGTGTGAGGACTGACTAGAGTCACTGTAGGTGTGTGAGGACTGACTAAAGTCACTGTAGGTGTGTGAGGACTGACTAGAGTCACTGTAGGTGTGTGAGGACTGACTAGAGTCACTGTAGGTGTGTGAGGACTGACTAGAGTCACTGTAGGTGTGTGAGGACTGACTAGAGTCACTGTAGGTGATGAGGACTGACTAGAGTCACTGTAGGTGTGTGAGGACTGACTAGAGTCACTGTAGGTGTGTGAGGACTGACTAGAGTCACTGTAGGTGTGTGAGGACTGACTAGAGTCACTGTAGGTGTGTGAGGACTGACTAGAGTCACTGTAGGTGTGTGAGGACTGACTAGAGTCACTGTAGGTGTGTGAGGACTGACTAGAGTCACTGTAGGTGTGAGGACTGAGGACTGACTAGAGTCACTGTAGGTGTGTGAGGACTGACTAGAGTCACTGTAGGTGTGTGAGGACTGACTAGAGTCACTGTAGGTGTGTGAGGACTGACTAGAGTCACTGTAGGTGAGAGGACTGACTAGAGTCACTGTAGGTGTGAGGACTGACTAGAGTCACTGTAGGTGTGTGAGGACTGACTAGAGTCACTGTAGGTGTGTGAGGACTGACTAGAGTCACTGTAGGTGTGTGAGGACTGACTAGAGTCACTGTAGGTGTGTGAGGACTGACTAATGTCACTGTAGGTGTGTGAGGACTGACTAGAGTCACTGTAGGTGTGTGAGGACTGACTAGAGTCACTGTAGGTGTGTGAGGACTGACTAGAGTCACTGTAGGTGTGTGAGGACTGACTAAAGTCACTGTAGGTGTGTGAGGACTGACTAGAGTCACTGTAGGTGTGTGAGGACTGACTAGAGTCACTGTAGGTGTGTGAGGACTGACTAGAGTCACTGTAGGTGTGAGGACTGAGTCACTGTAGGGCTGAGGACTGACTAGAGTCACTGAAGGTGTGTGAGGACTGACTAAAGTCACTGAAGGTGTGTGAGGACTGACTAAAGTCACTGTAGGTGTGTGAGGACTGACTAGAGTCACTGTAGGTGTGTGAGGACTGACTAAAGTCACTGTAGGTGATGAGGACTGACTAGAGTCACTGAAGGTGTGTGAGGACTGACTAGAGTCACTGAAGGTGTGTGAGGACTGACTAGAGTCACTGTAGGTGTGTGAGGACTGACTAGTCACTGTAGGTGTGTGAGGACTGACTAGAGTCACTGTAGGTGTGTGAGGACTGACTAGAGTCACTGTAGGTGTGTGAGGACTGACTAGAGTCACTGTAGGTGTGTGAGGACCGACTAGAGTCACTGTAGGTGTGTGAGGACTGACTAGAGTCACTGTAGGTGTGTGAGGACTGACTAGAGTCACTGTAGGTGTGTGAGGACTGACTAGAGTCACTGTAGGTGTGTGAGGACTGACTAGAGTCACTGTAGGTGTGTGAGGACCGACTAGAGTCACTGTAGGTGTGTGAGGACCGACTAGAGTCACTGTAGGTGTGTGAGGACCGACTAGAGTCACTGTAGGTGTGTGAGGACTGACTAGAGTCACTGTAGGTGTGTGAGGACTGACTAGAGTCACTGTAGGTGTGTGAGGACTGACTAAAGTCACTGTAGGTGTGTGAGGACTGACTAGAGTCACTGTAGGTGATGAGGACTGACTAGAGTCACTGTAGGTGTGTGAGGACTGACTAGAGTCACTGTAGGTGTGTGAGGACTGACTAGAGTCACTGTAGGTGTGTGAGGACTGACTAGAGTCACTGTAGGTGTGTGAGGACTGACTAGAGTCACTGTAGGTGTGTGAGGACTGACTAAAGTCACTGTAGGTGTGTGAGGACTGACTAGAGTCACTGTAGGTGTGTGAGGACTGACTAGAGTCACTGTAGGTGTGTGAGGACTGACTAAAGTCACTGTAGGTGTGTGAGGACTGACTAGAGTCACTGTAGGTGTGTGAGGACTGACTAGAGTCACTGTAGGTGTGTGAGGACTGACTAGAGTCACTGTAGGTGTGTGAGGACTGACTAGAGTCACTGTAGGTGTGTGAGGACTGACTAGAGTCACTGAAGGTGTGTGAGGACTGACTAGAGTCACTGTAGGTGTGTGAGGACTGACTAGAGTCACTGTAGGTGATGAGGACTGACTAGAGTCACTGAAGGTGTGTGAGGACTGACTAGAGTCACTGTAGGTGTGTGAGGACTGACTAGAGTCACTGTAGGTGATGAGGACTGACTAGAGTCACTGTAGGTGTGTGAGGACTGACTAGAGTCACTGTAGGTGTGTGAGGACTGACTAAAGTCACTGTAGGTGTGTGAGGACTGACTAGAGTCACTGTAGGTGATGAGGACTGACTAGAGTCACTGTAGGTGATGAGGACTGACTAGAGTCACTGTAGGTGATGAGGACTGACTAGAGTCACTGTAGGTGTGTGAGGACTGACTAGAGTCACTGTAGGTGTGTGAGGACCGACTAGAGTCACTGTAGGTGTGTGAGGACCGACTAGAGTCACTGTAGGTGTGTGAGGACCGACTAGAGTCACTGAAGGTGTGTGAGGACTGACTAGAGTCACTGTAGGTGTGTGAGGACTGACTAGAGTCACTGTAGGTGTGTGACTAGAGTCACTGTAGGTGTGTGAGGACTGACTAAAGTCACTGTAGGTGTGTGAGGACTGACTAGAGTCACTGTAGGTGATGAGGACTGACTAGAGTCACTGTAGGTGTGTGAGGACTGACTAGAGTCACTGTAGGTGTGTGAGGACTGACTAGAGTCACTGTAGGTGTGTGAGGACTGACTAGAGTCACTGTAGGTGTGTGAGGACTGACTAGAGTCACTGTAGGTGTGTGAGGACTGACTAAAGTCACTGTAGGTGTGTGAGGACTGACTAGAGTCACTGTAGGTGTGTGAGGACTGACTAGAGTCACTGTAGGTGTGTGAGGACTGACTAAAGTCACTGTAGGTGTGTGAGGACTGACTAGAGTCACTGTAGGTGTGTGAGGACTGACTAGAGTCACTGTAGGTGTGTGAGGACTGACTAGAGTCACTGTAGGTGTGTGAGGACTGACTAGAGTCACTGTAGGTGTGTGAGGACTGACTAGAGTCACTGAAGGTGTGTGAGGACTGACTAAAGTCACTGAAGGTGTGTGAGGACTGACTAAAGTCACTGTAGGTGTGTGAGGACTGACTAGAGTCACTGTAGGTGTGTGAGGACTGACTAAAGTCACTGTAGGTGATGAGGACTGACTAGAGTCACTGAAGGTGTGTGAGGACTGACTAGAGTCACTGAAGGTGTGTGAGGACTGACTAGAGTCACTGTAGGTGTGTGAGGACTGACTAGTCACTGTAGGTGTGTGAGGACTCACTGAGGTGAGTCACTCACTGTAGGTGTGTGAGGACTGACTAGAGTCACTGTAGGTGTGTGAGGACTGACTAGAGTCACTGTAGGTGTGTGAGGACCGACTAGAGTCACTGTAGGTGTGTGAGGACCGACACTAAGTGATACTGTAGGTGTGTGAGGACCGACTAGAGTCACTGTAGGTGTGTGAGGACTGACTAGAGTCACTGTAGGTGTGTGAGGACTGACTAGAGTCACTGTAGGTGTGTGAGGACCGACTAGAGTCACTGTAGGTGATGAGGACTGACTAGAGTCACTGTAGGTGTGTGAGGACTGACTAGAGTCACTGTAGGTGTGTGAGGACCGACTAGAGTCACTGTAGGTGTGTGAGGACCGACTAGAGTCACTGTAGGTGTGTGAGGACTGACTAGAGTCACTGTAGGTGTGTGAGGACTGACTATAGTCTGTGTTTTATATCACTAATGATACCACACCTTGTGTCTGGTACAGAGTCACTGGGCTGTGTTTTATATCACTAATGATACCACACCTTGTGTCTGGTACAGAGTCACTGGGCTGTGTTTTATATCACTAATGATACCACACCTTGTGTCTGGTACAGAGTCACTGGGCTGTGTTTTATATCACTAATGATACCACACCTTGTGTCTGGTACAGAGTCACTGGGCTGTGTTTTATATCACTAATGATACCACACCTTGTGTCTGATACAGAGTCACTGGGCTGTGTTTTATATCACTAATGATACCACACCTTGTGTCTGGTACAGAGTCACTGGGCTGTGTTTTATATCACTAATGATACCACACCTTGTGTCTGATACAGAGTCACTGGGCTGTGTTTTATATCACTAATGATACCACACCTTGTGTCTGGTACAGAGTCACTGGGCTGTGTTTTATATCACTAATGATACCACACCTTGTGTCTGGTACAGAGTCACTGGGCTGTGTTTTATATCACTAATGATACCACACCTTGTGTCTGATACAGAGTCACTGGGCTGTGTTTTATATCACTAATGATACCACACCTTGTGTCTGGTACAGAGTCACTGGGCTGTGTTTTATATCACTAATGATACCACACCTTGTGTCTGATACAGAGTCACTGGGCTGTGTTTTATATCACTAATGATACCACACCTTGTGTCTGATACAGAGTCACTGGGCTGTGTTTTATATCACTAATGATACCACACCTTGTGTCTGGTACAGAGTCACTGGGCTGTGTTTTATATCACTAATGATACCACACCTTGTGTCTGATACAGAGTCACTGGGCTGTGTTTTATATCACTAATGATACCACCCACACCTTGTGTCTGATACAGAGTCACTGGGCTGTGTTTTATATCACTAATGATACCACACCTTGTGTCTGGTACAGAGTCACTGGGCTGTGTTTTATATCACTAATGATACCACACCTTGTGTCTGATACAGAATCACTGGGCTGTGTTTTATATCACTAATGATACCACACCTTGTGTCTGGTACAGAGTCACTGGGCTGTGTTTTATATCACTAATGATACCACACCTTGTGTCTGGTACAGAGTCACTGGGCTGTGTTTTATATCACTAATGATACCACACCTTGTGTCTGGTACAGAGTCACTGGGCTGTGTTTTATATCACCAATGATACAACCTTGTGTCTGATACAAAGTCACTGAGGAGGTGCTGTGTTTTATATCACTAATGATACCACACCTTGTGTCTGATACAGAGTCACTGGGCTGTGTTTTATATCACTAATGATACCACACCTTGTGTCTGATACAGAGTCACTGGGCTGTGTTTTATATCACTAATGATACCACACCTTGTGTCTGGTACAGAGTCACTGGGCTGTGTTTTATATCACTAATGATACCACACCTTGTGTCTGATAGAGGCTGTTTTGCTCTTCCTCTTTAAGTTGTTATACAAAGCTGTTCATATTGTTCATATTGTTGGTCCTTCTGTAGCTCAGTTGGTAGAGCATGGCGCTTGTAACGCCAGGGTAGTGGGTTCGATTCCTGGGACCACCCATACGTAGAATGTATGCACGCATGACTGTAAGTCGCTTTGGATAAAAGCGTCTGCTAAATGGCATATATTATTATTATTATTATTATTGTACCTTACTGTAATAGATTTCCATTCAAAAATGGGGAAAAATAGCGTTTTAGCAACAAACAAAAAACCTTTCTCAAGCAAAAGCGTAGATAGTCTGAGGTGTTTGTGTTGTGGGTTGAGACACAGCACGGTGGCTGTCATTTCAACCATAGATATATAATACATGAACAGACACTATCCCCTTTAGACCCGCGCAATGTAGCTGCTACACCTTTTACTTTGAGCATCTATATCTCCTCAATGTGGAGTCCTTCAGGTCCAAAAGGTCCCTTTCTGATCACTTCTACTACGGACTAACGGGTATAGAGAGTTTCATTCAAGTCAAATGGGGAGGTGCAGTCCAAAACAAATCACATGAGGAGGTGCAGTCCAAAACAAATCACATGAGGAGGTGCAGTCCAAAACAAATCACATGAGGAGGTGCAGTCCAAAACAAATCACATGAGGAGGTGCAGTCCAAACAAATCACATGGGGAGGTGCAGTCCAAAACAAATCACATGAGGAGGTGCAGTCAAAAACAAATCACATGAGGAGGTGCAGTCCAAAACAAATCACATGAGGAGGTGCAGTCCAGAACAAATCACATGAGGAGGTGCAGTCTAAAACAAATCACATGAGGAGGTGCAGTCCAAAACAAATCACATGAGGAGGTGCAGTCCAAAACAAATCACATGAGGAGGTGCAGTCCAGAACAAATCACATGAGGAGGTGCAGTCCAAAACAAATCACATGAGGAGGTGCAGTCCAAAACAAATCACATGAGGAGGTGCAGTCCAAAAAATCAAATCACATGAGGAGGTGCAGTCCAAAACAAATCACATGGGGAGGTGCAGTCCAAAACAAATCACATGGGGAGGTGCAGTCCAGAACAAATCACATGAGGAGGTGCAGTCCAAAACAAATCACATGAGGAGGTGCAGTCCAAAACAAATCACATGAGGAGGTGCAGTCCAAAACAAATCACATGAGGAGGTGCAGTCCAAAACAAATCACATGAGGAGGTGCAGTCCAAAACAAATCACATGAGGAGGTGCAGTCCAAAACAAATCACATGAGGAGGTGCAGTCCAAAACAAATCACATGGGGAGGTGCAGTCCAAAACAAATCACATGAGGAGGTGCAGTCCAAAACAAATCACATGAGGAGGTGCAGTCCAAAACAAATCACATGAGGAGGTGCAGTCCAGAACAAATCACATGAGGAGGTGCAGTCCAAAACAAATCACATGAGGGAGGTGCAGTCCAAAACAAATCACATGAGGAGGTGCAGTCCAAAACAAATCACATGAGGAGGTGCAGTCCAAAACAAATCACATGAGGAGGTGCAGTCCAACAAATCACATGAGGAGGTGCAGTCCAAAACAAATCACATGGGGAGGTGCAGTCCAAAACAAATCACATGAGGAGGTGCAGTCCAAAACAAATCACATGAGGAGGTGCAGTCCAGTCACAAAACAAATCACATGAGGAGGTGCAGTCCAAACAAATCACATGGGGAGGTGCAGTCCAAAACAAATCACATGAGGAGGTGCAGTCCAAAACAAATCACATGAGGAGGTGCAGTCCAAAACAAATCACATGAGGAGGTGCAGTCCAAAACAAATCACATGAGGAGGTGCAGTCCAAAACAAATCACATGAGGAGGTGCAGTCCAAAACAAATCACATGAGGAGGTGCAGTCCAAAACAAATCACATGAGGAGGTGCAGTCCAAAACAAATCACATGAGGAGGTGCAGTCCAAAACAAATCACATGAGGAGGTGCAGTCCAAAACAAATCACATGAGGAGGTGCAGTCCAAAACAAATCACATGAGGAGGTGCAGTCCAAAACAAATCACATGGGGAGGTGCAGTCCAGAACAAATCACATGAGGAGGTGCAGTCCAAAACAAATCACATGAGGAGGTGCAGTCCAGAACAAATCACATGAGGAGGTGCAGTCCAAAACAAATCACATGAGGAGGTGCAGTCCAAACAAATCACATGAGGAGGTGCAGTCCAAAACAAATCACATGAGGAGGTGCAGTCCAAAACAAATCACATGAGGAGGTGCAGTCCAAAACAAATCACATGAGGAGGTGCAGTCCAAAACAAATCACATGAGGAGGTGCAGTCCAAAACAAATCACATGAGGAGGTGCAGTCCAAAACAAATCACATGAGGAGGTGCAGTCCAGAACAAATCACATGAGGAGGTGCAGTCCAAAACAAATCACATGCAGTCCAAAACAAATCACAGTGAGGAGGTGCAGTCCAAAACAAATCACATGAGGAGGTGCAGGTGCAGTCCAAAACAAATCACATGAGGAGGTGCAGTCCAAAACAAATCACATGAGGAGGTGCAGTCCAAAACAAATCACATGAGGAGGTGCAGTCCAGAACAAATCACATGAGGAGGTGCAGTCCAAAACAAATCACATGAGGAGGTGCAGTCCAAAACAAATCACATGAGGAGGTGCAGTCCAGAACAAATCACATGAGGAGGTGCAGTCCAAAACAAATCACATGAGGAGGTGCAGTCCAGAACATGAGGAGGTGCAAATCACATGAGGAGGTGCAGTCCAAACAAATCACAAATCACATGGGGAGGTGCAGTCCAAAACAAATCACATGGGGAGGTGCAGTCCAAAACAAATCACATGGGGAGGTGCAGTCCAGAACAAATCACATGAGGAGGTGCAGTCCAAAACAAATCACATGGGGAGGTGCAGTCCAGAACAAATCACATGAGGAGGTGCAGTCCAAAACAAATCACATGAGGAGGTGCAGTCCAAAACAAATCACATGAGGAGGTGCAGTCCAGAACAAATCACGTGGGAGGTGCAGTCCAAAAAGACATTGAAATGAAACGGAATGACCCTATTATGCCACCTGAATGATTGACAGCCCTGTCATCGGGCCCCACTCCCACTCCCTCTGTCAGGGCCCCTTAGCAGCGTGATAGGTGGGGGCCCAGCCTCAGTCCGCAGCGGAGCGACAGGGCAGATATGATAGCTCTTCACTCATTAGAGCCAACCAGCTCCGTCGTTGACATTTGACCCCTCTAGCATCATCATGGCTTTACAGGACATTAGTAGTAATGGCTGTCGAAGACCCCCTCTCTCCTGTACATCTGTGTAATTATTAAGGGCTCGTTAATAACCATTTAAACTAAGGTGGTTGGATTTGATGTGAGCTGAGCTGGGATGGGTATGTGTTGAGGAAAACCTGTCTCTGTAGGGCACCTCTCGGTCTTCAAATGACTGTTGTGTTTAACTAGGGATCCTGGGTAGTGTTTAACTAGGGATCCTGGGTAGTGTACTGTTAGCGTTTGTGGATGTTGCTGAGGTAGATATAGTAGTTACGATCCTAATGATGAGGTGACGATCGGTTATCTAAAGACTGTTGTGTTTAACTAGGGATCCTGGGTAGTGTTCTGTTAGCGTTAGTGGATGTTTAACTAGGGATCCTGGGTAGTGTTTAACTAGGGATCCTAATGATGAACAGAGATCCTGGTGACGTTTATCTAGGGACTGTTGTGTTTAACTAGGGATCCTGGGTAGTGTTCTGTTAGCGTTAACTGGATGGGTTGCTGGGTAGGTTTAACTTTGATCCTGGGTAGGTAGTATAGTAGTTAACTAGATCCTGGGTGATTTAACTGACGATCCTGGTTATCTAAAGACTGTTGTGTTTAACTAGGGATCCTGGGTAGTGTTGTTAGCGTTAGTGGATCTGGGTAGATATTTAGTTAGTGTTTAACTAGATCTAATGATGACAGATCCTGGGTAGTGTTTAACTAAAGACCTGGGTAGTGTTTAACTAGGGATCCTGGGTAGTGTTTAACTAGGGATCCTGGGTAGTGTTTAACTAGGGATCCTGGGTAGTGTTTAACTAGGGATCCTGGGTTTAACTAGGGATCCTGGGTTTTTAACTAGGGATCCTGGGTAGTGTTTAACTAGGGATCCTGGGTAGTGTTTAACTAGGGATCCTGGGATCCTGGTGTGTTTAACTAGGGATCCTGGGTAGTGTTTAACTAGGGATCCTGGGTAGTGTTTAACTAGGGATCCTGGGTAGTGTTTAACTAGGGATCCTGGGTAGTGTTTAACTAGGGATCCTGGGTAGTGTTTAACTAGGGATCCTGGGTAGTGTTTAACTAGGGATCCTGGGTAGTGTTTAACTAGGGATCCTGGGTAGTGTTTAACTAGGGATCCTGGGTAGTGTTTAACTAGGGATCCTGGGTAGTGTTTAACTAGGGATCCTGGGTAGTGTTTAACTAGGGATCCTGGGTAGTGTTTAACTAGGGATCCTGGGTAGTGTTTAACTAGGGATCCTGGGTAGTGTTTAACTAGGGATCCTGGGTAGTGTTTAACTAGGGACCTGGGTAGTGTTTAACTAGGGATCCTGGAGTGTTTAACCCTGGGTAGTGTTTAACTAGGGATCCTGGGTAGTGTTTAACTAGGGATCCTGGGTAGTGTTTAACTAGGGATCCTGAGTCCTGGGGATCCTGGGTAACTAGGGATCCTGGGTAGTGTTTAACTAGGGATCCTGGGTAGTGTTTAACTAGGGATCCTGGGTAGTGTTTAACTAGGGATCCTGGGTAGTGTTTAACTAGGGATCCTGGGTAGTGTTTAACTAGGGATCCTGGGTAGTGTTTAACTAGGGATCCTGGGTAGTGTTTAACTAGGGATCCTGGGTAGTGTTTAACTAGGGACCTGGGTAGTGTTTAACTAGGGATCCTGGGTAGTATTTAACTAGGGATCCTGGGTAGTGTTTAACTAGGGATCCTGGGTAGTATTTAACTAGGGATCCTGGGTAGTGTTTAACTAGGGATCCTGGGTAGTGTTTAACGTATCTAAAGACATGCAGTCCATGGAGTTTCCTCCTTTTCTTACACAACCAGGCAGACATGCAACAAGCAGGCATCCAGCCAGGCAACAAGCAAACAGGCAGACATGCAACAAGCCAGGCAACAAGCAGGCAGTCAGACATGCAACAAGCAGGCATCCAGCCAGGCAACAAGCAAACAGACAGACATGCAACAAGCCAGGCAACAAGCAGGCATCCAGCCAGGCAACAAGCAGGCAGTCAGACATGCAACAAGCAGGCATCCAGCCAGGCAACAAGCAGACAGTCAGACATGCAACAAGCAGGCATCCAGCCAGGCAACAAGCAGACAGGCAGACATGCATCAGGCAACAAGCAGGCATCCAGCCAGGCAACAAGCAGGCAGACATCCAGCAGGCAACAAGCAGGCATCCAGCCAGGCAACAAGCAGGCAACATCAGTCAGACATGCAAGCAGCCAGGCAACAAGCAAACAGGCAGACATGCAACAAGCAGGCATCCAGCCAGGCAACAAGCAGGCACAGCCAGACATGCAGCCAGGCAACAAGCAGGCATCCAGCCAGGCAACAAGCAGACAGGCAGACATGCCAGCCAGGCAACAAGCAGGCATCAGACAGCAACAAGCAGGCATCAGCCAGGCAGACAGTCAGACATGCATCCAGCCAGGCAACAAGCAGGCATCCAGCCAGGCAACAAGCAGACAGTCAGACATGCATCCAGCCAGGCAACAAGCAGGCATCCAGCCAGGCAACAAGCAGACAGTCAGACATGCATCCAGCCAGGCAACAAGCAGGCATCCAGACATGCAACAAGCAGACAGTCAGACATGCAACAAGCCAGGCAACAAGCAGGCATCCAGCCAGGCAACAAGCAAACAGGCAGACATGCAACAAGCCAGGCAACAAGCAGGCAGTCAGACATGCAACAAGCAGGCATCCAGCCAGGCAACAAGCAGGCAGTCAGACAAGGCATCCAGCCAGGCAACAAGCAGACAGTCAGACATGCATCCAGCCAGGCAACAAGCAGGCATCCAGCCAGGCAACAAGCAAACAGGCAGACATGCAACAAGCCAGGCAACAAGCAGGCAGTCAGACATGCAACAAGCAGGCATCCAGCCAGGCAACAAGCAGGCAGTCAGACAAGGCATCCAGCCAGGCAACAAGCAGACAGTCAGACATGCATCCAGCCAGGCAACAAGCAGGCATCCAGCCAGGCAACAAGCAGGCATCCAGCCAGGCAACAAGCAGGCATCCAGCCAGGCAACAAGCAGGCATCCAGCCAGGCAACAAGCAGAGAGTCAGACATGCAACAAGCAGACATCCAGCCAGGCAACAAGCAGACATCCAGACATGCATCCAGCCAGGCAACAAGCAGGCAGCCAGACATGAATCCAGCCAGGCAACAAGCAGGCATCCAGCCAGGCAACAAGCAGACAGTCAGACATGCAACAAGCAGGCATCCAGCCAGGCAACAAGCAGACAGTCAGACATGCATCCAGCCAGGCAACAAGCAGGCATCCAGCCAGGCAACAAGCAGACAGTCAGACATGCATCCAGCCAGGCAACAAGCAGGCATCCAGACATGCAACAAGCAAACAGGCAGACATGCAACAAGCCAGGCAACAAGCAGGCAGTCAGACATGCATCCAGCCAGGCAACAAGCAGGCATCCAGCCAGGCAACAAGCAAACAGGCAGACATGCAACAAGCCAGGCAACAAGCAGGCAGTCAGACATGCAACAAGCAGGCATCCAGCCAGGCAACAAGCAGGCAGTCAGACAAGGCATCCAGCCAGGCAACAAGCAGACAGTCAGACATGCAACAAGCAGGCATCCAGCCAGGCAACAAGCAAACAGGCAGACATGCAACAAGCAGGCATCCAGCCAGGCAACAAGCAAACAGGCAGACATGCAACAAGCAGGCATCCAGCCAGGCAACAAGCAGACAGTCAGACATGCAACAAGCAGGCATCCAGCCAGGCAACAAGCAGACAGTCAGACATGCATCCAGCCAGGCAACAAGCAGGCATCCAGCCAGGCAACAAGCAGGCATCCAGACATGCAACAAGCAGGCAACAAGCAGGCATCCAGCCAGGCAACAAGCAGGCAACAAGCAGACATGCATCCAGCCAGGCAACAAGCAGGCATCCAGCCAGGCAACAAGCAGACAGTCAGACATGCATCCAGCCAGGCAACAAGCAGGCATCCAGCCAGGCAACAAGCAGACAGTCAGACATGCATCCAGCCAGGCAACAAGCAGGCATCCAGCCAGGCAACAAGCAGACAGTCAGACATGCATCCAGCCAGGCAACAAGCAAACAGGCAGACATGCAACAAGCCAGGCAACAAGCAGGCATCCAGCCAGGCAACAAGCAGGCATCCAGCCAGGCAACAAGCAGGCATCCAGCCAGGCAACAAGCAGGCATCCAGCCAGGCAACAAGCAGACAGGCAGCAATCAGCCAGGCAACAAGCAGGCAGTCAGACATGCATCCAGCCAGGCAACAAGCAGGCATCCAGCCAGGCAACAAGCAAACAGGCAGACATGCAACAAGCCAGGCAACAAGCAGGCAGTCAGAGGCATCCAGCAACAAGCAGGCATCCAGCCAGGCAACAAGCAGGCAGTCAGACATGGCATCCAGCCAGGCAACAGGCAGACAAGCAGGCAGCCAGGCAACAGAGGCATGCAGGCAACAAGCAGGCATCCAGCCAGGCAACAAGCAGACAGTCAGACATGCATCCAGCCAGGCAACAAGCAGGCAGTCCATGCCAGCCAGGCAACAAGCAGACAGTCAGACATGCATCCAGCCAGGCAACAAGCAGGCATCCAGCCAGGCAACAAGCAGGCATCAGCCAGGCAACAAGCAGGCATCCAGCCAGGCAACAAGCAGACAGGCATGCATCCAGCCAGGCAACAAGCAGGCATCCAGCCAGGCAACAAGCAGGCATCCAGCCAGGCAACAAGCAGGCATCCAGCCAGGCAACAAGCATGCAGGCAGCCAGGCAACAAGCAGGCATCCAGCCAGGCAACAAGCAGACAGTCAGACATGCATCCAGCCAGGCAACAAGCAGACAGTCAGACATGCATCCAGCCAGGCAACAAGCAGGCATCCAGACATGCAACAAGCAGGCATCCAGACATGCAACAAGCAGGCATCCAGCCAGACAACAAGCAGAGAGTCAGACATGCATCCAGCCAGGCAACAAGCATGCATCCAGCCAGGAAACAAGCAGGCATACAGCCAGGCAACAAGCAGGCATCCAGCCAGGCAACAAGCAGGCATTCAGCCAGGCATCAAGCAGGCATCCAGGCAGGCAACAAGCAGGCAACCAACCAGGCAACAAGTAGACAGTCAGACATGCATACAGCCAGGCAACAAGCAGGCATACAGCCAGGCAACAAGCAGGCATCCAGCCAGGCAACAAGCAGGCATTCAGCCAGGCAACAAGCAGGCATCCAGCCAGGCAACAAGCAGGCATCCAGCCAGGCAACAAGCGGACAGTCAGACATGCATACAGCCAGGGAAAAAAATAAACCTCACAACAACGTCCAAACACAGGCAGTTAATTAGCCGAGCCGACATGGGTTTGGAAAAACAGATTTATGTAGAAAAACATTAAGCAAATGTCTTTATCATTAAAGTGTTTAATGTCCACCTGAGCAACGGAGAGTCCTGGAGCATCAACGTCTCTGTCCGTCTCCCAGGACGTGTCTCTGCATGGCGAGGTGTCAGGCCAAGCTGACTAATGACTGACTTTAATCACGCTTTCATTTAGTACCATCCTTTTCCAGAAACACGGGACCTTGTTAAAGTCTCTGCCACGCAGCCCCCCTCAGTCAAGGTTTGAATCAATCATCGAGTGTGATGGTCAAGTAATAAATGATGTCTATCAAGACCATTAAGGCTTTATGAAGCAAACCCAGGAGATATTACACTCTGCCATGCAATGCCCTCTCAATCCTAATGTTGAAACACGGTGTAATGGGGGGAAAGACAGAGGAGCAGTGGGGGGGGATACTGGGTGTGTAGGATACTGGGTGGAATAACACCCTGATGGTGTTGAGACTAGATATACCTACTGGGTGGAATAACACCCTGATGATGTTGAGACTAGATATACCTACTGGGTGGAATAACACCCTGATGGTGTTGAGACTAGATATACCTACTGGGTGGAATAACAGGGTGGAATAACACCCTGATGGTGTTGAGACTAGATATACCTACTGGGTTGAATAACAGGGTGGAATAACACCCTGATGCTGTTGAGACTAGATATATCTACTGGGTGGAATAACACCCTGATGGTGTTGAGACTAGATACACCTACTGGGTGGAATAACACCCCTGATGATGTTGAGACTAGATATACCTACTGGGTGGAATAACACCCTGATGGTGTGAGACTAGATATACCTACCACCCTGATGATGTTGAGACTAGATATACCTACTGGGTGGAATAACAGGGTGGAATAACACCCTGATGGTGTTGAGACTAGATATACCTACTGGGTGGAATAACACCCTGATGATGTTGAGACTAGATATACCTACTGGGTGGAATAACAGGGTGGAATAACACCCTGATGGTGTTGAGACTAGATATACCTACTGGGTGGAATAACACCCTGATGATGTTGAGACTAGATATACCTACTGGGTGGAATAACACCCCGATGGTGTTGAGACTAGATATACCTACTGGGTGGAATAACACCCCTGATGGTGTTGAGACTAGATATACCTACTGGGTGGAATAACACCCTGATGGTGTAACACCCTGATGGTGTTGAGACTAGATATACCTACTGGGTGGAATAACACCCTGATGGTGTTGAGACTAGATATACCTACTGGGTGGAATAACACCCTGATGGTGTTGAGACTAGATATACCTACTGGGTGGAATA
>NW_026287125.1:0-6835 GCF_023373465.1 Oncorhynchus keta | reverse complement strand
ACAGAGAAAGGAACACAGAGGCAGAGAGGGGGAAGTGGGACATAGGGAGGGAGATTAGATCATGTGATCAACAGTACACTGGATGGTGCATAGAACATGAACAACTGCAATGCATCTCTACTGGTCTTCCGTAAAATACTAGTATTTCATTGGTTGTTAGATAGAAACTTTAGCCCTCAAATGACAAACCCCATCTGTCTTGGGCTTGGTGGCCAGTGGGGAGTCCAATCCTGACATCAGAGAGAACACAGCAAACTGGAACACAAACACAAGTTAATAGATAACAGCTTCACAACCCGACATAAGTATAACATAGAATAGTTGAAGGGTTTATTTGTCTATTTGCATGAATATAGCATTTTTGATGACAAAGTACTCAACACAACAGTAGCACAGCATCAGCTGCAACATTGGACATCCCAGTTTAACACGGGACATAGCGTTTGTCACTGTTTATTGTGTATTATGCATGGCTTATGTTATGTAGTCATGCAGGATGTAGGACCTTTTGGTGTTACTACCTTTTCCACATTAGCTTTCTTGTCAACAGGGGAGCAGGACACTTGGTCACAGGTGCAGACTTAAACTCTTCAGCTTTCTAGAAAAAGAGAAAGATTATTTGGTTTGTTAAATACTGTTTCTTAGGTTCTAGTTGAGAGGAACAGGGACAGCTAATTTCAAGCTTTCACTAGAAAGCAGTCTTTACAGAACGTTAGCATGACATATCAGTTGTCATAAGCTATTACAGCTCACACTGTGTTAAAATTATATGTCATGGTCATCTTGTATGTATCATAAATACAACATGGCATTAGCATTAGCAGTAGGTGGCTAGAAGTTCGCTGTCCAACAAGATAGGCTACATTGTACTGTGTCATTATGACTGTGCTATGTCAGTTGACATTGGTTCTCATAACAGTTTACCATCTCATGCTAATGACAGTTCTACGATGAAGGGTTGAGGAACAATAATTATCAGTCTTTCTTTACCTTGATGGGAGGCGGGTGGAGGTGGAGCAAAGTTTGAAAAGCCAGCAGACAAGGCATCAACGGCAGCCAAATCCTCAACTTTCTGTCAATAGATGAAATATTATCGAGTTATAATCACATCTCACTTTAGGGCTGGGCGATACATTAAATTCATTCGATTTTTTGTTCTTGCGCGATATTCCAAATGCCTGTACCGCAAGAATCGAGGTTATTTATCTTTTTTTAAGAGCGTTTACATCCGCTTGTTCTCGTGTTGTATTTTTGGTCTCGTCTCTTTCGCTCTTTCTGTGCGGTGTGCATCTCCCCATTTACACGAGAGGTCTATATATAATGAAGAGATGCACGTCTCTGCCTTAACAAGCTTAGGTCCAGAATAAACCCATAGAAACGCATTGATTTGGCTTATATTGGACAGATTTGATCAAGAGCGAACCCTTTTCTGCTTTGCCTCTCTCTCTATGATTTACACACCTGTCCTCTCACGCCAACAAAGTTGAGAGATCACATCTTCCTCTCTGACAGGCGGTTTCAACTCCCTATTTGCATTTTAGTTTTGGTGCAATAGAATCGGTCATATGGACACCAAAACACATTGAAACATTATTTTACTGTCATAGGGGATAAGTTAACTTTTCTAATGATATCCTTTTTATGTCTCAACTACTCAAATTGCGCGCAGAGCCGACACTTCTAAAACTAGAGTATGAAAGAAATGGATTGAGCTCACGCATTGGGTACCGCTAGCAGCATTTTAGCCACATTCTGTGGTCTCGCCAGTGTTTTATAAATGTGCAATAAGCAAAACAAACTATTATATTGGCCATTCCTTCTCATTCTGAGAAATAAGGTAGACCACCTGAATTCAACATCTGAACAAAGTGGACAGGCTAACATGCTTTTAAAAAAGGTTGGAGACAGACAAAAGGGTGTGTTCATAACAATTAAACTGTTCAACCTTGTTACCTAGCAAATAGATCCAAGCTGGCTAAACTTGAAATATAAAAGATTAGCTAAATATTAGATATTGAGACATGTGCTCATTTTATATAGCCTAATGCCTACTACAAGAAGTTAGTCATTATTAGTGAATGTGCATTATGCTTGGTTCTACTTACATTTGTAACAAAAAAGGGCATTTTCACAGACAGACTTGAAAGCCAGAACAGTAATTATAGCAAAAAAAGCAGGTTAAACTATTTTGATAAAATAATTAAATTATTAATTGGTCTTATGGTTGTGGAAGGCTTATATACTATATACAGTGCATTCGGAAAGAATTCAGACCCTTTGCCTTCTTCCACATTTTGTTAAATTACAGCCTTATTCTAAAATGGATTACATAATTTCTCCCCTTATTAATCTACACACAATACCCCATAATGACAAAGTGAAAACAGGTTGTTTTTTTTTTGTTGCTAATTTCTAAAAATCAAATACCGTATTTACATAAAAATGTAAAATGGTACAGTAGACATCCTTCACTGCGTCCAATGTACTTTGAGTCTCTGTTACTGTGCCCATCTGTTAATTCATGATCTTGGATACATTGTGTGATAACAGCGAAAAAAAATTACAATGACACAAACAAGTGATCAATGATAGCCCCTAACCCCAGGGATAGCCCCACCCTCAAGAGCCTTGTACTTCCTTCTGTAGCTCAGTTGGTAGAGCATGGCGCTTGTAACGCCCAGGGTAGTGGGTTCGATCCCCGGGACCACCCATACGTAGAATGTATGCACACATGGATAAAAGCGTCTGCTAAATGGCATATATTATATATATATTATTATTATTATTATTATTAATATTATTGTACTGTAGCGTGGTTAATACACCAAAGTAAACTGGAGTCTACCTTAGTCTGTGGCCCCTTCAGAGAGGCATCTCCAGCCGCAGCAGCTGGTGCAGCAACAGCCGTAACCAACTTAGCAGGATCCTTTTTAGCCATGTCAACTTTGCTTGATGTGGTGGGCACACTCTATAAACGCATATGGTTCAAGCCATTAGACGAGGTGCAGAGAAGAGTTCAGAGTGCTGCGCATAATTTCACAGTCAGTTTACTGCAGTGATAGGATGATTATTAGCAGCCTGTCTGTTATTGGTAATGTAAAGGAAAGGAGCCATGAGAAGAGAAGTGCCTGACCAGAATTTGTTTTCGCAGTTTAGTTGAGTAAAAAAGGAAGGTAAACAAACCGCATCAACCTAAACCAGGTAAACAAACCCTGTCAACCAAAACCAGGAAAACAAACCCAGAAGTAATATTAGATATGGTGTGCTGCAACCAGAAGAAAAGGAAAAGTGGAAATATATTGTGGCTTCTCTGTGGTGACAATAGATGTGACAGACATGGTTTGTCTTGACGTGTTGAGCGCAACAAAGTGTGGGCATGCTGGGAAGACTCAGTCATAGAGCTTAAAAGTAAAAGTGCCTGTTCACTTCCCACTTAGACACACAGACACCTTCTAGGCCAGAAGTAAAGAAGCCCAAATCAGAGATATGTTTTGAAATATATCGGCAGAGAGAAGAGGGAGATAGAATACCATATAAAGGGGTGGAAGAACGACTAAAACCTCAAGATCACGGGAGAGATGAGGAAGACATAACACATGGAATAATGACCCAGGAAGAGTGTGTTGAATGGGGAAGTGAGCGTAAAGAGAGCCAGGTCGGGTAAATAAAGATCCAAAGAGAGAGGCCCCACACTCTCGACTGTCTGCCATCTACCTTGGCTGTCTGTTCCGGAGACTCTTGAAGCTTTGGTACTTCAGCTTTCCATGGAGTTGCTGCCTCCACTACAATATTGCCTCCTCCCGTGGTAAGAGGTGTAGCTTTGGCTGGGTGCATGGGTGCTGGCTACAATCAAGGATGAGTTAATACTCCAATGTATACAACAGAAAAAAGAGCAAATTCAATGTATTGACACCCTGTAACAACGGTTAATGTAATAACTTATCGAAATGTAATAAATAAAGAGGTTTAATGTAATAAAATTGGTACATTTAATAACGAATAATAGAGAGAAAAGCGAAGATGTTTTACCTCTTTGGCTGCCTTAGCTCCTGGGGGAACTACTTCCACCTGTACCTGTAACCCAGAGCAGGAGAGGTTAGTGAATACAACACTAGGCTACTATCTGTGATACTGCTCAGCTCCTATACCCAACTGAGCTTCTGGATGGCTGTGGGCTCAATTCAACCAAACCTACATAGGTAGAACTCATGCTGGAACAAGAGCACCCTCTTCTAATGTAGTCAAAAAATTGCAGAATGGTAAATCAGGTGGCAGGTAGCCGAGCGGTTAAAGAGCTTTGTGGCAACTAACCGAAAGGTCGCTGATTCGAATCCCTGAGCCGACTAGGTGAACAATCTGTCGATATGCCCTTGAGCAAGGTACTTAACTCTAATTGCTCCTGTATGTCCCTCTGGATAAGAGCGTCTGATAAATGGCTAAAATGTAAAAATGATACAGTAGACATCCTTCACTCTTTCCAAGATCTGTGAGTCTCTATTACTGTGCCACTCTGTTAATTCATGATCTTGGCTACATTGTGTGAAAACAGCGAAAGAATGACAAGGAAACAAACATGTGATCAATGATAGCCCCCTAACCCCAGGGATAGCCCCACCCCTCAAGAGCCTTGTACTGTGGTGTGGTTAATACACCAAAGTAAACTGGAGTCTACCTTAGTCTGTGGCCCCTTCAGAGAGGCATCTCAGCGGCGGCAGCTGGCGCAGCAACAGCCGTAACCAACTTAGCAAATCAAATCAAATGTATTTATTAAGCCCTTCTTACATCAGCTGATTTCTCAAAGTGCTGTACAGAAACCCAGCCTAAAACCCCAAACAGCAAGCAATGCAGGTGTAGAAGCACAGTGTCTAGGAAAAACTCCCTAGAAAGTCCAAAACCTAGGAAGAAACCGAGAGAGGAACCAGGCTATGAGGGGTGGCCAGTCCTCTTCTGGCTGTGCCGGGTGGAGTATCTCTACCACTCCTGCTGTCTCTAGAGAGTTGAAAGCAGCATGTCTGGGACTCCAGTTTACTAGAGTGATAGGATGATTGTGAGCAGCTTGTCTGTCATTGGTAATGGAAAGGAAAGGCGACGTGAGAAGAGAAGTATCTGACCAGAATGTGTAGTCACAGTGTAGTAGAATAATAGGAAGGTAAACAAACCCCATCAACCTAAACCAGGTAAACAATCCCAGAAGCAATACTATATCTGGTGTGATGCAACCAGAAGAAAAAGTGGAAATATATTGTGGCTTTTCTGTGGTGACAACAGATGTGACAGACATGGTTTGTCTTGACCTGTTGAGCGTACCACAAATGTGGGCATGCTGGGAAGACTCTTAAAAGTAAGCATAAGAGTGTCTGTTCACTTCCCACTTAGACATACAGACACCTTCTAGGCCAGAAGTAAGGAAGTCCAAGAGCTTTGGGCAAGTAACCGAAAGGTTGCTGATTCGAATCCCTGAGCTGACTAGGTGAACAATCTGTCGATATGCCCTTGAGCAAGGTACTTAACTCTAATTGCTCCTGTAAGTCCCTCTGGATAAGAGCGTCTGATAAATGGCTAAAATGGTTCAGTAGACATCCTTCACTGCATCCAATGCACTGTGAGTCTCTGTTACTGTGTCACTGTTAATTCATGATCTTGGCTACATTGTGTGAAAACAGCGAAAAAATGACAAGGAAACGAACAAGTGATCAATGATAGCCCCCTAACCCCAGGGATAGCCCCACCCTCAAGAGCCTTGAACTGTAGCGTGGTTAATACACCAAAGTAAACTGGAGTCTACCTTAGTCTGTGGCCCCTTCAGAGAGGCATCTCCAGCCGCAGCAGCTGGTGCAGCAACAGCCATAACCAACTTAGCAGGATCCTTTTTAGCCATGTCAACTTTGCTTGATGTGGTGGGCACAGTCTATAAACGCATATGGTTCAAGCCATTAGGACGAGATGCAGAGAAGAGTTCAGAGAGCTGAGCATAATCTCACAGTCAACTTACTGGAGTGATAGGATGATTGTTAGCAGCCTGTCTGTTATTGGTAATGTAAAGGAAAGGAGCCATGAGAAGACCTCAGTCTCACCCAAAAGACTATGGGACAAATAATCATTCTGTAACCTTATGCATGTTTTAGGGAACAGGGCTCTAATTGATTTATAAGTGATTATAACCTGTTAATAGTGCAAAGTCTCACCTTCTCCTGTTTCTGAGGGATGGGAGGCATAGAGGTTGTGAACCCAAAGGACAGGGAGTCCAGAGCCTCATCGGTGCTCATAGGTTTCTGATATACAAGTAAACAAACAAGCAAACAAATAACCTCAGTTATACACAAAGCATTACAGTAACAGTTTTGTCTTCAACTGCACCACTAGAGGGCGAGTCAAAATAACTCCAACCATTTAAAAGAGACCAGGAGCAAAAGAACCGACACACCCACCAATCACATTTCCTAGAATCTAAATCACAACAAAGCATTCCGCAAAGGACTCTGTGCAGAATCTCTTTACAAAACATCAGATTTGGCAGGAAGCCTAGTGGTTAAGAGCATTGGGCTAGTAGGTTTTAAAAAACGCTTCATAACCAAACGGGCAACTTTAGACAACTCACTTTTATTTTTTTGACAACTCACACAACATACTTCAGGGGTAAAAGAGAGTGCCTTCTGTCCTAACAAGCTCTTAGAAGCAGAGGTATACTACACAGAGTACTGCAGTACAAAACAAGGTGTGGCCCAGAGGGTGAATGTGTGTGCAAGTGTATATAAGTGAATAGGTGTGGAGTAATGAGTGATTGTGTGTTGACTATTTATCTGTTGTTAGTGTGTGGGTGTGTTTATAAAGGATG
>NW_026287124.1:0-112913 GCF_023373465.1 Oncorhynchus keta | reverse complement strand
ATCAGACCTACTGATGGTCCATATTGTTATCAGACCTACTGATGGTCCATATTGTTATCAGACCTACTGATGGTCCATATTGTTATCAGACCTACTGATGGTCCATATTGTTATCAGACCTACTGATGGTCCATATTGTTATCAGACCTACTGATGGTCCATATTGATTGTTATCAGACCTACTGATGGTCCATATTGTTATCAGACCTACTGATGGTCCATATTGTTATCAGACCTACTGATGGTCCATATTGTTATCAGACCTACTGATGGTCCATATTGTTATCAGACCTACTGATGGTCCATATTGTTATCAGACCTACTGATGGTCCATATTGTTATCAGACCTACTGATGGTCCATATTGTTATCAGACCTACTGATGGTCCATATTGATTGTTATCAGACCTACTGATGGTCCATATTGTTATCAGACCTACTGATGGTCCATATTGTTATCAGACCTACTGATGGTCCATATTGATTATCAGACCTACTGATGGTCCATATTGTTATCAGGCCTACAGATGGTCCATATTGTTATCAGGCCTACTGATGGTCCATATTGTTATCAGACCTACTGATGGTCCATATTGTTATCAGACCTACAGATGGTCCATATTGTTATCAGGCCTACTGATGGTCCATATTGTTATCAGGCCTACAGATGGTCCATATTGTTATCAGACCTACTGATGGTCCATATTGTTATCAGGCCTATTGTTATCAGGCCTACAGATGGTCCATATTGTTATCAGACCTACTGATGGTCCATATTGTTATCAGACCTACAGATGGTCCATATTGTTATCAGGCCTACTGATGGTCCATATTGTTATCAGACCTACTGATGGTCCATATTGTTATCAGGCCTACTGATGGTCCATATTGTTATCAGACCTACTGATGGTCCATATTGATTGTTATCAGACCTACTGATGGTCCATATTGTTATCAGACCTACTGATGGTCCATATTGATTGTTATCAGACCTACTGATGGTCCATATTGTTATCAGACCTACTGATGGTCCATATTGATTGTTATCAGACCTACTGATGGTCCATATTGATTGTTATCAGACCTACTGATGGTCCATATTGATTGTTATCAGACCTACTGATGGTCCATATTGATTGTTATCAGACCTACTGATGGTCCATATTGATTGTTATCAGACCTACTGATGGTCCATATTGTTATCAGACCTACTGATGGTCCATATTGTTATCAGACCTACTGATGGTCCATATTGATTGTTATCAGACCTACTGATGGTCCATATTGATTGTTATCAGACCTACTGATGGTCCATATTGTTATCAGACCTACTGATGGTCCATATTGATTGTTATCAGACCTACTGATGGTCCATATTGATTGTTATCAGACCTACTGATGGTCCATATTGTTATCAGGCCTACAGATGGTCCATATTGTTATCAGACCTACTGATGGTCCATATTGTTATCAGACCTACTGATGGTCCATATTGTTATCAGACCTACTGATGGTCCATATTGTTATCAGACCTACTGATGGTGCATATTGTTATCAGACCTACTGATGGTCCATATTGTTATCAGACCTACTGATGGTCCATATTGTTATCAGGCCTACTGATGGTCCATATTGATTGTTATCAGACCTACTGATGGTCCATATTGTTATCAGACCTACTGATGGTCCATATTGTTATCAGACCTACTGATGGTCCATATTGTTATCAGACCTACTGATGGTCCATATTGTTATCAGGCCTACTGATGGTCCATATTGTTATCAGACCTACTGATGGTCCATATTGATTGTTATCAGACCTACTGATGGTCCATATTGATTGTTATCAGACCTACTGATGGTCCATATTGTTATCAGACCTACTGATGGTCCATATTGATTGTTATCAGACCTACTGATGGTCCATATTGTTATCAGACCTACTGATGGTCCATATTGTTATCTACTGATGGTCCATATTGTTATCAGACCTACTGATGGTCCATATTGTTATCAGGCCTACAGATGGTCCATATTGTTATCAGGCCTACAGATGGCCCATATTGATTCTTATCAGGCCTACAGATGGTCCATATTGTTATCAGACCTACTGATGGTCCATATTGTTATCAGACCTACTGATGGTCCATATTGTTATCAGGCCTACAGATGGTCCATATTGTTATCAGACCTACTGATGGTCCATATTGTTATCAGACCTACAGATGGTCCATATTGTTATCAGGCCTACTGATGGTCCATATTGTTATCAGACCTACTGATGGTCCATATTGTTATCAGGCCTACAGATGGTCCATATTGTTATCAGGCCTACTGATGGTCCATATTGTTATCAGACCTACTGATGGTCCATATTGTTATCAGACCTACTGATGGTCCATATTGTTATCAGACCTACTGATGGTCCATATTGTTATCAGACCTACTGATGGTCCATATTGTTATCAGACCTACAGATGGTCCATATTGTTATCAGGCCTACTGATGGTCCATATTGTTATCAGACCTACTGATGGTCCATATTGTTGTTATCAGACCTACTGATGGTCCATATTGTTATCAGACCTACTGATGGTCCATATTGTTATCAGACCTACTGATGGTCCATATTGTTATCAGACCTACAGATGGTCCATATTGTTATCAGACCTACTGATGGTCCATATTGTTATCAGGTACTGATGGTCCATATTGTTATCAGACCTACTGATGGTCCATATTGTTATCAGACCTACAGATGGTCCATATTGTTATCAGACCTACAGATGGTCCATATTGTTATCAGACCTACTGATGGTCCATATTGTTATCAGACCTACTGATGGTCCATATTGTTATCAGACCTACTGATGGTCCATATTGTTATCAGACCTACTGATGGTCCATATTGTTATCAGACCTACTGATGGTCCATATTGATTGTTATCAGACCTACTGATGGTCCATATTGATTGTTATCAGACCTACTGATGGTCCATATTGTTATCAGGCCTACTGATGGTCCATATTGTTATCAGACCTACAGATGGTCCATATTGTTATCAGGCCTACAGATGGTCCATATTGTTATCAGACCTACTGATGGTCCATATTGATGTTTATCAGACCTACTGATGGTCCATATTATTATCAGGCCTACTGATGGTCCATATTGTTATCAGACCTACTGATGGTCTATATTGTTATCAGACCTACAGATGGTCCATATTGTTATCAGACCTACAGATGGTCCATATTGTTATCAGACCTACTGATGGTCCATATTGTTATCAGACCTACTGATGGTCTATATTGTTATCAGACCTACTGATGGTCCATATTGTTATCAGACCTACTGATGGTCCATATTGTTATCAGACCTACTGATGGTCCATATTGATTGTTATCAGACCTACTGATGGTCCATATTGATTGTTATCAGACCTACTGATGGTCCATATTGTTATCAGGCCTACTGATGGTCCATATTGTTATCAGACCTACTGATGGTCCATATTGTTTTCAGACCTACTGATGGTCCATATTGTTATCAGACCTACTGATGGTCCATATTGATTGTTATCAGACCTACTGATGGTCCATATTGATTGTTATCAGACCTACTGATGGTCCATATTGTTATCAGACCTACTGATGGTCCATATTGTTATCAGGCCTACTGATGGTCCATATTGTTATCAGACCTACTGATGGTCCATATTGATTGTTATCAGACCTACTGATGGTCCATATTGTTATCAGGCCTACAGATGGTCCATATTGTTATCAGGCCTACAGATGGTCCATATTGTTATCAGACCTACTGATGGTCCATATTGTTATCAGACCTACTGATGGTCCATATTGTTATCAGGCCTACTGATGGTCCATATTGTTATCAGGCCTACAGATGGTCCATATTGTTATCAGACCTACTGATGGTCCATATTGTTATCAGGCCTACTGATGGTCCATATTGTTATCAGGCCTACAGATGGTCCATATTGTTATCAGACCTACTGATGGTCCATATTGTTATCAGACCTACAGATGGTCCATATTGTTATCAGGCCTACTGATGGTCCATATTGTTATCAGACCTACTGATGGTCCATATTGTTATCAGGCCTACTGATGGTCCATATTGTTATCAGACCTACTGATGGTCCATATTGATTGTTATCAGACCTACTGATGGTCCATATTGTTATCAGACCTACTGATGGTCCATATTGTTATCAGACCTACTGATGGTCCATATTGTTATCAGACCTACTGATGGTCCATATTGTTGTTATCAGACCTACTGATGGTGGTTATCCCTACTGATGGTCCATATTGTTATCAGACCTACTGATGGTCCATATTGATTGTTATCAGACCTACTGATGGTCCATATTGATTGTTATCAGACCTACTGATGGTCCATATTGTTATCAGACCTACTGATGGTCCATATTGTTATCAGACCTACTGATGGTCCATATTGTTATCAGACCTACTGATGGTCCATATTGATTGTTATCAGACCTACTGATGGTCCATATTGTTATCAGACCTACAGATGGTCCATATTGTTATCAGACCTACTGATGGTCCATATTGTTATCAGACCTACTGATGGTCCATATTGTTATCAGACCTACTGATGGTCCATATTGTTATCAGACCTACTGATGGTCCATATTGTTCCATATTGTTATCAGACCTACTGATGGTCCATATTGTTGTTATCAGACCTACTGATGGTCCATATTGTTATCAGACCTACTGATGGTCCATATTGATTATTATCAGACCTACTGATGGTCCATATTGTTATCAGACCTACTGATGGTCCATATTGTTATCAGGCCTACTGATGGTCCATATTGTTATCAGACCTACTGATGGTCCATATTGATTGTTATCAGACCTACTGATGGTCCATATTGTTATCAGACCTACTGATGGTCCATATTGTTATCAGGCCTACTGATGGTCCATATTGTTATCAGACCTACTGATGGTCCATATTGTTATCAGACCTACATGGTCCATATTGTTATCAGGCCTACTGATGGTCCATATTGTTATCAGGCCTACAGATGGTCCATATTGTTATCAGACCTACTGATGGTCCATATTGTTATCAGGCCTACTGATGGTCCATATTGTTATCAGACCTACAGATGGTCCATATTGTTATCAGACCTACTGATGGTCCATATTGTTATCAGACCTACTGATGGTCCATATTGTTATCAGGCCTACTGATGGTCCATATTGTTATCAGACCTACTGATGGTCCATATTGTTATCAGACCTACTGATGGTCCATATTGTTATCAGACCTACTGATGGTCCATATTGTTATTGTTATCAGACCTACTGATGGTCCATATTGTTATCAGACCTACTGATGGTCCATATTGATTGTTATCAGACCTACTGATGGTCCATATTGTTATCAGACCTACTGATGGTCCATATTGTTATCAGACCTACTGATGGTCCATATTGATTGTTATCAGACCTACTGATGGTCCATATTGTTATTGTTATCAGACCTACTGATGGTCCATATTGTTATCAGACCTACTGATGGTCCATATATTGATTGTTATCAGACCTACTGATGGTCCATATTGTTATCAGACCTACTGATGGTCCATATTGTTATCAGACCTACTGATGGTCCATATTGATTGTTATCAGACCTACTGATGGTCCATATTGTTATCAGACCTACTGATGGTCCATATTGTTATCAGACCTACTGATGGTCCATATTGATTGTTATCAGACCTACTGATGGTCCATATTGTTGTTATCAGACCTACTGATGGTCCATATTGTTATCAGGCCTACTGATGGTCCATATTGTTATCAGACCTACTGATGGTCCATATTGTTATCAGACCTACTGATGGTCCATATTGTTATCAGACCTACTGATGGTCCATATTGTTATCAGACCTACTGATGGTCCATATTGTTATCAGGCCTACTGATGGTCCATATTGTTATCAGACCTACTGATGGTCCATATTGTTATCAGGCCTACTGATGGTCCATATTGTTATCAGACCTACTGATGGTCCATATTGTTATCAGACCTACTGATGGTCCATATTGTTATCAGACCTACTGATGGTCCATATTGTTATCAGACCTACTGATGGTCCATATTGTTATCAGGCCTACTGATGGTCCATATTGTTATCAGACCTACTGATGGTCCATATTGATTGTTATCAGACCTACTGATGGTCCATATTGATTGTTATCAGACCTACTGATGGTCCATATTGTTATCAGACCTACTGATGGTCCATATTGATTGTTATCAGACCTACTGATGGTCCATATTGTTATCAGGCCTACTGATGGTCCATATTGTTATCAGACCTACTGATGGTCCATATTGTTATCAGGCCTACAGATGGTCAATATTGTTATCAGGCCTACAGATGGTCCATATTGTTATCAGGCCTACAGATGGCCCATATTGATTCTTATCAGGCCTACAGATGGTCCATATTGTTATCAGACCTACAGATGGTCCATATTGTTATCAGACCTACTGATGGTCCATATTGTTATCAGACCTACAGATGGTCCATATTGTTATCAGGCCTACTGATGGTCCATATTGTTATCAGACCTACTGATGGTCCATATTGTTATCAGGCCTACAGATGGTCCATATTGTTATCAGGCCTACTGATGGTCCATATTGTTATCAGACCTACTGATGGTCCATATTGTTATCAGACCTACAGATGGTCCATATTGTTATCAGACCTACTGATGGTCCATATTGTTATCAGACCTACTGATGGTCCATATTGTTATCAGACCTACAGATGGTCCATATTGTTATCAGACCTACAGATGGTCCATATTGTTATCAGGCCTACAGATGGTCCATATTGTTATCAGACCTACTGATGGTCCATATTGATGTTTATCAGACCTACTGATGGTCCATATTGTTATCAGACCTACTGATGGTCCATATTGTTATCAGGCCTACAGATGGTCCATATTGTTATCAGACCTACTGATGGTCCATATTGTTATCAGACCTACTGATGGTCCATATTGTTATCAGACCTACTGATGGTCCATATTGTTATCAGACCTACAGATGGTCCATATTGTTATCAGACCTACAGATGGTCCATATTGTTATCAGACCTACTGATGGTCCATATTGTTATCAGACCTACTGATGGTCCATATTGTTATCAGACCTACTGATGGTCCATATTGTTATCAGACCTACTGATGGTCCATATTGTTATCAGACCTACTGATGGTCCATATTGTTATCAGACCTACTGATGGTCCATATTGATTGTTATCAGACCTACTGATGGTCCATATTGATTGTTATCAGACCTACTGATGGTCCATATTGTTATCAGGCCTACTGATGGTCCATATTGTTATCAGGCCTACAGATGGTCCATATTGTTATCAGGCCTACAGATGGTCCATATTGTTATCAGACCTACTGATGGTCCATATTGATGTTTATCAGACCTACTGATGGTCCATATTATTATCAGGCCTACTGATGGTCCATATTGTTATCAGACCTACTGATGGTCTATATTGTTATCAGACCTACAGATGGTCCATATTGTTATCAGACCTACAGATGGTCCATATTGTTATCAGACCTACTGATTGTCCATATTGTTATCAGACCTACTGATGGTCTATATTGTTATCAGACCTACTGATGGTCCATATTGTTATCAGACCTACTGATGGTCCATATTGTTATCAGACCTACTGATGGTCCATATTGATTGTTATCAGACCTACTGATGGTCCATATTGATTGTTATCAGACCTACTGATGGTCCATATTGTTATCAGGCCTACTGATGGTCCATATTGTTATCAGACCTACTGATGGTCCATATTGTTTTCAGACCTACTGATGGTCCATATTGTTATCAGACCTACTGATGGTCCATATTGATTGTTATCAGACCTACTGATGGTCCATATTGTTATCAGACCTACTGATGGTCCATATTGTTATCAGACCTACTGATGGTCCATATTGTTATCAGGCCTACTGATGGTCCATATTGTTATCAGACCTACTGATGGTCCATATTGATTGTTATCAGACCTACTGATGGTCCATATTGTTATCAGGCCTACAGATGGTCCATATTGTTATCAGGCCTACAGATGGTCCATATTGTTATCAGACCTACTGATGGTCCATATTGTTATCAGACCTACTGATGGTCCATATTGTTATCAGGCCTACTGATGGTCCATATTGTTATCAGGCCTACAGATGGTCCATATTGTTATCAGACCTACTGATGGTCCATATTGTTATCAGGCCTACTGATGGTCCTTATTGTTATCAGGCCTACTGATGGTCCATATTGTTATCAGACCTACTGATGGTCCATATTGTTATCAGACCTACAGATGGTCCATATTGTTATCAGGCCTACTGATGGTCCATATTGTTATCAGACCTACTGATGGTCCATATTGTTATCAGGCCTACTGATGGTCCATATTGTTATCAGACCTACTGATGGTCCATATTGATTGTTATCAGACCTACTGATGGTCCATATTGTTATCAGACCTACTGATGGTCCATATTGATTGTTATCAGACCTACTGATGGTCCATATTGTTATCAGACCTACTGATGGTCCATATTGATTGTTATCAGACCTACTGATGGTCCATATTGATTGTTATCAGACCTACTGATGGTCCATATTGTTATCAGACCTACTGATGGTCCATATTGTTATCAGACCTACTGATGGTCCATATTGATTGTTATCAGACCTACTGATGGTCCATATTGATTGTTATCAGACCTACTGATGGTCCATATTGTTATCAGACCTACTGATGGTCCATATTGATTGTTATCAGACCTACTGATGGTCCATATTGATTGTTATCAGACCTACTGATGGTCCATATTGTTATCAGGCCTACAGATGGTCCATATTGTTATCAGACCTACTGATGGTCCATATTGTTATCAGACCTACTGATGGTCCATATTGTTATCAGACCTACTGATGGTGCATATTGTTATCAGACCTACTGATGGTCCATATTGTTATCAGACCTACTGATGGTCCATATTGTTATCAGGCCTACTGATGGTCCATATTGATTGTTATCAGACCTACTGATGGTCCATATTGTTATCAGACCTACTGATGGTCCATATTGTTATCAGACCTACTGATGGTCCATATTGTTATCAGACCTACTGATGGTCCATATTGTTATCAGGCCTACAGATGGTCCATATTGTTATCAGACCTACTGATGGTCCATATTGATTGTTATCAGACCTACTGATGGTCCATATTGATTGTTATCAGACCTACTGATGGTCCATATTGTTATCAGACCTACTGATGGTCCATATTGATTGTTATCAGACCTACTGATGGTCCATATTGTTATCAGGCCTACTGATGGTCCATATTGTTATCAGACCTACTGATGGTCCATATTGTTATCAGGCCTACAGATGGTCAATATTGTTATCAGGCCTACAGATGGTCCATATTGTTATCAGACCTACTGATGGTCCATATTGTTATCAGACCTACTGATGGTCCATATTGTTATCAGACCTACTGATGGTCCATATTGTTATCAGACCTACTGATGGTCTATATTGTTATCAGACCTACTGATGGTCCATATTGTTATCAGACCTACTGATGGTCCATATTGTTATCAGGCCTACTGATGGTCCATATTGTTATCAGACCTACAGATGGTCCATATTGATTGTTATCAGACCTACTGATGGTCCATATTGTTATCAGGCCTACAGATGGTCCATATTGTTATCAGACCTACAGATGGTCCATATTGTTATCAGACCTACTGATGGTCCATATTGATTCTTATCAGGCCTACTGATGGTCCATATTGTTATCAGACCTACTGATGGTCCATATTGTTATCAGACCTACTGATGGTCTATATTGTTATCAGACCTACTGATGGTCCATATTGATATCAGACCTACTGATGGTCCATATTGATATCAGACCTACTGATGGTCCATATTGATTCTTATCAGGCCTACTGATGGTCCATATTGATTCTTATCAGGCCTACAGATGGTCCATATTGTTATCAGGCCTACAGATGGTCCATATTGTTATCAGACCTACTGATGGTCCATATTGTTATCAGACCTACAGATGGTCCATATTGTTATCAGACCTACTGATGGTCCATATTGTTATCAGACCTACTGATGGTCCATATTGTTATCAGGCCTACAGATGGTCCATATTGTTATCAGACCTACTGATGGTCCATATTGTTATCAGACCTACTGATGGTCCATATTGTTATCAGGCCTACAGATGGTCCATATTGTTATCAGACCTACTGATGGTCCATATTGATATCAGACCTACTGATGGTCCATATTGTTATCAGACCTACTGATGGTCCATATTGTTATCAGACCTACTGATGGTCCATATTGTTATCAGACCTACTGATGGTCCATATTGTTATCAGGCCTACAGATGGTCCATATTGTTATCAGGCCTACTGATGGTCCATATTGTTATCAGACCTACTGATGGTCCATATTGTTATCAGACCTACTGATGGTCCATATTGTTATCAGGCCTACTGATGGTCCATATTGTTATCAGACCTACTGATGGTCCATATTGTTATCAGACCTACAGATGGTCCATATTGTTATCAGACCTACTGATGGTCCATATTGTTATCAGACCTACAGATGGTCCATATTGTTATCAGACCTACTGATGGTCCATATTGTTATCAGACCTACTGATGGTCCATATTGTTATCAGACCTACAGATGGTCCATATTGTTATCAGGCCTACAGATGGTCCATATTGTTAACAGACCTACTGATGGTCCATATTGATGTTTATCAGACCTACTGATGGTCCATATTGTTATCAGACCTACTGATGGTCCATATTGTTATCAGGCCTACAGATGGTCCATATTGATTCTTATCGGGCCTAATACAGTGTATCTGTAGACACACCGCCAGCGACAGCCCGAACCCTGAAGGATCTGGAGAAGGTCTACAAGGTCTATAAAATCATACAAAGTGATTTTCTGGATTTTCTCTCACAGTTGAAGTGTACCTTTGATAAAAATTACAGACCTCTACATGCTTTGTAAGTAGGAACACCTGCAGGAACACCGTCAGTGTATCAAATACTTGTTCTCCCCACTGTATGTATGTGTGTGTGTGTGTGTGTGTGTGTGTGTGTGTGTGTGTGTGTGTGTGTGTGTGTGTGTGTGTGTATATATTAGTGGCTACTCTACTGGACCAGTCAACAGTTTGGACACACCTACTCATTCCAGGGTTTTTCTTTATTTTTACTATTTTCTACATTGTAGAATAATAGTGAAGACATCAAAACTATGATATAACACATATTGAATCATGTGTATTTGGCTAAAATGTCCTGGTACTGGGTAAAGTTCATGATGCCGTTGACCTTACCAAGGGCCAGTGGAAGGTCAATAGCCCCATAACATTACAGATCCACCAGCATGTTCTACAGTAGCTGTGGGCTCCTTTTGCTCCAAGGGCCCCGGACCAGTGGAAGGTCAATAGCCCCATAACATTACAGATCCACCAGCATGTTCTACAGTAGCTGTGGGCTCCTTTTGCTCCAAGGGCCCCGGACCAGTGGAAGGTCAATAGCCCCATAACATTACAGATCCACCAGCATGTTCTACAGTAGCTGTGGGCTCCTTTTGCTCCAAGGGCCCCGGACCAGTGGAAGGTCAATAGCCCCATAACATTACAGATCCACCAGCATGTTCTACAGTAGCTGTGGGCTCCTTTTGCTCCAAGGGCCCCGGACCAGTGGAAGGTCAATAGCCCCATAACATTACAGATCCACCAGCATGTTCTACAGTAGCTGTGGGCTCCTTTTGCTCCACTGGTCCGGGGCTCTTGGTCAACGGCATCATGAACTTTTATCCAGTACCAGGACATTTTAGCCAAACAAATTGTTGCCTCTGCACACATCAAAATCCACAAATGAATGGTTATTTGGCCACAAAATCAACATTTTGCAATGGCCATCTCAGTCTCCGGACTGAAAACCCATTGGAAACTGGTGGTTTGAATAGAAGAGGGCAATGGTCATCTCAGTCTCCGGACTGAAAACCCATTGGAAACTGGTGGTTTGAATAGAAGAGGGCAATGGCCATCTCAGTCTCCGGACTGAAAACCCATTGGAAACTCATTCGCCCAGGAGCTAGCAACGCTAGCTAACGCACACAGATTAGCATCACTGTAGTGCTATTCACTCAACTGTACGACTTGATTAGTTCAGTGTTAGCTAGCTACATAGCTGTCTTTGTTTCCAAGATAATTGTGTAGTTTAGTGTGTGTAGCCTTGGAGTGATTATCTTAATTCACTGAGGTTCGCTAGCCAGCTATTGTCGTTCTTTTAACTCAACGTAACGTAAACAACACTGCTAGCTAGCCAGCTAGCCCCGAATAGCAGCACTGTAGAAATTATTACACTCAACGGAACGACTTGATTAGTGTAGTGTCAACAACGCAGCTACTGCCAGCTAGCCTACTTTAGCAGTACTGTATCATTTTAATCATTTTAGTCAATAAGATTCTTGCTACGTAAGCCTAACTTTCTGAACATTCGAGACGTGTAGTCCGCTTGTCATTCCAATTTCCTTGCATTAGCGTAGCCTTTTCTGTAGCCTGTCAACTATGTGTCTGTCTATCCCTGTTCTCTCCTCTCTGCACAGACCATACAAACGCTCCACACCGCGTGGCCGCGACCACCCTAACCTGGTGGTCCCAGCGCGTCGACCCACGTGGAGTTCCAGGTCTCCGGTAGCCTCTGGAACTGCCAATCTGCGGCCAACAAGGCAGAGTTCATCTCAGCCTATGCCTCCCTCCAGTCCCTTGACTTCTTGGCACTGACGGAAACATGGATCACCACAGATAACACTGCTACTCCTACTGCTCTCTCCTCGTCCGCCCACGTGTTCTCGCACACCCGAGAGCTTCTGGTCAGCGGGGTGGTGGCACCGGGATCCTCATCTCTCCCAAGTGGTCTTTCTCTCTTTCTCCCCTTACCCATCTGTCTATTGCCTCCTTTGAATTCCATGCTGTCACAGTTACCAGCCCTTTCAAGCTTAACATCCTTATCATTTATCGCCCTCCAGGTTCCCTTGGAGAGTTCATCAATGAGCTTGATGCCTTGATAAGCTCCTTTCCTGAGGACGGCTCACCTCTCACAGTTCTGGGCGACTTTAACCTCCCCACGTCTACCTTTGACTCATTCCTCTCTGCCTCCTTCTTTCCACTCCTCTCCTCTTTTGACCTCACCCTCTCACCTTCCCCCCTACTCACAAGGCAGGCAATACGCTTGACCTCATCTTTACTAGATGCTGTTCTTCCACTAACCTCATTGCAACTCCCCTCCAAGTCTCCGACCACTACCTTGTATCCTTTTCCCTCTCGCTCTCATCCAACACTTCCCACACTGCCCCTACTCGGATGGTATCGCGCCGTCCCAACCTTCGCTCTCTCTCCCCGCTACTCTCTCCTCTTCCATCCTATCTTCTCTTCCCTCTGCTCAAACTTTCTCCAACCTATCTCCTGATTCTGCCTCCTCAACCCTCCTCTCCTCCCTTACTGCATCCTTTGACTCCCTATGTCCCCTATCCTCCAGGCCGGCTCGGTCCTCCCCTCCCGCTCCGTGGCTCGACGACTCATTGCGAGCTCACAGAACAGGGCTCCGGGCAGCCGAGCGGAAATGGAGGAAAACTCGCCTCCCCTGCGGACCTGGCATCCTTTCACTCCCTCCTCTCTACATTTTCCTCCTCTGTCTCTGCTGCTAAAGCCACTTTCTACCATTCTAAGTTCCAAGCATCTGCCTCTAACCCTAGGAAGCTCTTTGCCACCTTCTCCTCCCTCCTGAATCCTCCCCCCTCCCTCCTCCCTCTCTGCAGATGACTTCGTCAACCATTTTGAAAAGAAGGTCGATGACATCCGATCCTCGTTTGCTAAGTCAAACGACACCGCTGGTTCTGCTCACACTGCCCTACCCTATGCTCTGACCTCTTTCTCCCCTCTCTCCAGATGAAATCTCGCGTCTTGTGACGGCCGGCCGCCCAACAACCTGCCCGCTTGACCCTATCCCTCCTCTCTTCTCCAGACCATTTCCGGAGACCTTCTCCCTTACCTCACCTCGCTCATCAACTCATCCCTGACCGCTGGCTACGCCCCTCCCGTCTTCAAGAGAGCGAGAGTTGCACCCCTTCTGAAAAAACCTACACTCGATCCCTCCGATGTCAACAACTACAGACCAGTATCCCTTCTCTCTTTTCTCTCCAAAACTCTTGAGCGTGCCGTCCTTGGCCAGCTCTACCGCTATCTCTCTCAGAATGACCTTCTTGATCCAAACCAGTCAGGTTTCAAGACTAGTCATTCAACTGAGACTGCTCTTCTCTGTATCACGGAGGCGCTCCGCACTGCTAAAGCTAACTCTCTCTCCTCTGCTCTCATCCTTCTAGACCTATCGGCTGCCTTCGATACTGTGAACCATCAGATCCTCCTCTCCACCCTCTCCGAGTTGGGCATCTCCGGCGCGGCCCACGCTGGATTGCGTCCTACCTGACAGGTCGCTCCTACCAGGTGGCGTGGCGAGAATCTGTCTCCTCACCACGCGCTCTCACCACTGGTGTCCCCCAGGGCTCTGTTCTAGGCCCTCTCTTATTCTCGCTATACACCAAGTCACTTGGCTCTGTCATAACCTCACATGGTCTCTCCTATCATTGCTATGCAGACGACACACAATTAATCTTCCTTTCCCCCTTCTGATGACCAGGTGGCGAATCGCATCTCTGCATGTCTGGCAGACATATCAGTGTGGATGACGGATCACCACCTCAAGCTGAACCTCAGCAAGACGGAGCTCCTCTTCCTCCCGGGGGAGAAGGACTGCCCGTTCCATGATCTCGCCATCACGGTTGACAACTCCATTGTGTCCTCTCCCAGAGCGCTAAGAACCTTGGCGTGATCCTGGACAACACCCTGACGTTCTCAACTAACATCAAGGCGGTGTCCCGTTCCTGTAGGTTCATGCTCTACAACATCCGCAGAGTACGACCCTGCCTCACACAGGAAGCGGCGCAGGTCCTAATCCAGGCACTTGTCATCTCCCGTCTTGATTACTGCAACTCGCTGTTGGCTGGGCTCCCTGCCTGTGCCATTAAACCCCTACAACTCATCCAGAACGCGCAGCCCGTCTGGTGTTCAACCTTCCCAAGTTCTCTCACGTCACCCCGCTCCTCCGCTCTCTCCACTGGCTTCCAGTTGAAGCTCAGATCCGCTACAAGACCATGGTGCTCGCCTACGGAGCTGTGAGGGGAACGGCACCTCAGTACCTCCAGGCTCTGATCAGGCCCTACACCCAAACAAGGGCACTGCGTTCATCCACCTCTGGCCTGCTCGCCTCCCTACCACTGAGGAAGTACAGTTCCCGCTCAGCCCAGTCAAAACTGTTCGCTGCTCTGGCCCCCAATGGTGGAACAAACTCCCTCACGACGCCAGGACAGCGGAGTCAATCACCACCTTCCGGAGACACCTGAAACCCCACCTCTTCAAGGAATACCTAGGATAGGGTAAGGTAAGATTTAGATGCAAGGGCTAGGTTTGTCAATGTATGCACTTTGTCCCTGGATAAGAGCCAACTTTTCTTAAATGTAATGTAAATATGTTGGTTTTTGAATAGAAGATGCAATGGTCTAAGTCGATTTTGGAAAAGGCTCATTGCAATCCTCACAAGGTGTAATGTAAAATGAAATATGGTGGTTTGAATAGAAGAGGGCAATGGTCTAGAAGAGGGCAATGGTCTACGATTTTAGAAAAGGCTCATTGCCGTAATCCTCACAAGGTGTGGTATTGAAAGGCAATATGTACGTTTTGGCAATATGTACATTGTTAAGTCATGCCAATAAAGTAATTTGAATTGAATTGAAATGTACTGAGAACAGGTTTGAATCATGTGGACCTTTTTGACGACTTTAAGGAGCTGCCCCTTCTGTAGAGGTCCTTAAGAGGTTTTTAAACTAAATCTCTTTATCTGAGCAGTTTATCAAAGGTGTCATTTATCAAGGATGTCAATCATTTATCAATGTGTCAATCATGTATCAATGTGTCAATAATTTATCAATGTGTCAATCATTTATCAATGTGTCAATCATGTATCAAGGTGTCAATCATTTATCAATGTGTCAATCATTTATCAATGTGTCAATCATGTATCAAGGTGTCAATCATTTATCAAGGTGTCAATCATGTATCAATGTGTCAATCATGTATCAATGTGTCAATCATTTATCAATGTGTCAATCATTTATCAAGGTGTCAATCATTTATCAAGGTGTCAATCATTTATCAATGTGTCAATCATTTATCAATGTGTCAGTCATTTATCAAGGTGTCAATCATGTCAGGGCCCACTATTATCCAGGACATACAGCTTGTTTTACCTGTATTTTTACAGGTAAACCTCCAGGGGGCAACCAACCTCCAGGGGGCCCCCAACCTCCAGGGGGCCCCCAACATCCAGGGGCCACCAACCTCCAGAGGGCCCAACCTCCAGGGGGCCACCAAACTCCAGGGGCCACCAACCTCCAGGGGGCCACCAACCTCCAGGGGGCCACCAACCTCCAGGGGGCCACCAACCTCCAGGGGGCCACCAGCCTCCAGGGGCCCCCAACATCCAGGGGGCCACCAACCTCCAGAGGGCCCCAACATCCAGGGGGCCCCAACCTCCAGGGAGCCACCAACCTCCAGGGGGCCCTAACCTCCAGGGAGCCACCAATCTCCAGGGAGCCCCAACCTCCAGGGAGCCACCAACCTCCAGGGGGCCCTAACCTCCAGGGGGCCCCAACCCAAAAATAAATAATAATATGAACAGGATATAAGCAATGGTGAATCGCAGGAAATCAACTTTAAAACTGCAAGATAATATACAAGGCAGTAAAAACACAGCAGTCCACATGATACAAAACACAGGTCAACCAACAGAAGGATGATTGTCTTAATAAGATATCAAATCTATCACCATGCAGTGCAGAAGTCTCACACAGACATCCTAAACTACCAGCACACACGCATGGTTCAAACAAATAGATTAGCTACTATCGGCTGCCTTCGATACTGTGAACCATCAGATCCTCCTCTCCACCCTCTCCGAGTTGGGCATCTCCGGCGCGGCCCACGCTTGGATTGCGTCCTACCTGACAGGTCGCTCCTACCAGGTGGCGTGGCGAGAATCTGTCTCCTCACCACGCGCTCTCACCACTGGTGTCCCCCAGGGCTCTGTTCTAGGCCCTCTCCTATTCTCGCTATACACCAAGTCACTTGGCTCTGTCATAACCTCACATGGTCTCTCCTATCATTGCTATGCAGACGACACACAATTAATCTTCTCCTTTCCCCTTCTGATGACCAGGTGGCGAATCGCATCTCTGCATGTCTGGCAGACATATCTGTGTGGATGACGGATCACCACCTCAAACTGAACCTCGGCAAGACGGAGCTGCTCTTCCTCCCGGGGAAGGACTGCCCGTTCCATGATCTCGCCATCACGGTTGACAACTCCATTGTGTCCTCCTCCCAGAGCGCTAAGAACCTTTGGCGTGATCCTGGACAACACCCTGTCGTTCTCAACTAACTTCAAGGCGGTGGCCCGTTCCTGTAGGTTCATGCTCTACAACATCCGCAGAGTACGACCCTGCCTCACACAGGAAGCGGCGCAGGTCCTAATCCAGGCCCTTGTCATCTCCCGTCTGGATTACTGCAACTCGCTGTTGGCTGGGCTCCCTGCCTGTGCCATTAAACCCCTACAACTCATCCAGAACGCCGCAGCCCGTCTGGTGTTCAACCTTTCAAGTTCTCTCACGTCACCCCCGCTCCTCCGCTCTCTCCACTGGCTTCAGTTGAAGCTCGCATCCGCTACAAGACCATGGTGCTTGCCTACGGAGCTGTGAGGGGAACAGCACCTCAGTACCTCCAGGCTCTGATCAGGCCCTACACCCAAACAAGGGCACTGCGTTCATCCACCTCTGGCCTGCTCGCCTCCCTACCACTGAGGAAGTACAGTTCCCGCTCAGCCCAGTCAAAACTGTTCGCTGCTCTGGCCCCCAATGGTGGAACAAACTCCCTCACGACGCCAGGACAGCGGAGTCAATCACCACCTTCCGGAGACACCTGAAACCCCACCTCTTTAAGGAATACCTAGGATAGGGTAAGTAATCCTTCTCACCCCCTAAAAAGATTTAGATGCACTATTGTAAAGTGGCTGTTCCACTGGATGTCATAAGGTGAATGCACCAATTTGTAAGTCGCTCTGGATAAGAGCGTCTGCTAAATGACTTAAATGTAAATGTAAATGTATGTAGCAGGTGTCATTTAATGAGCACCACACATTAATACACAAAGCCTGCTTGGTTTCCAATCCTTATTGAGTACAAATACAGAGTACAGCAGCCCTCACATAGCAAACTCAAGAGGTCAGAGTTCAGATGTGCTGCTATGATGTTAACTTCAGTCCGTTATAACTCAGCTGTCGGGCAAGAAAGGACTGTAAAAGTAAAAAAGGACTTCATAAAATATCAAATCAAATTTTATTTGTCACATGCGCCGAATACAACGGTGAAATGCTTTCTTACAAGCCCTTAACCAACGATGATGCAGTTTTAAGAAAATACCAAAAGAAAGGTAAGAAATATGTGATTGATTGATAACAGCTTCAGTCTTTCTTCCCAAAGAACTTGTTGAAGACAGACTTCTTGCGTGGCGGAGGCAGACTGGTGCAGGACCTCAGAGATGGTTCCTGGTCGTGGTGGTACATTGCTTGGTGCTGGTGAAGCTGCCTTCTTGTAGTAGAGTCCTGGTGATATGAGTGGTGCTGCCATCCATCCAGGAGGGGGCGCTGTGGGTCAGTGTGACTGGTGATAGATGGACCACTACCATCACAACTGAGAGTGGGAGAAGCGGCAGACTGCTTGTCTCCTATAATCATAGTCACGGAGTAGTTTGACCCACAGTCCAGACCCACTGATCCGTAGTCCCGGCCTCTGCCCCCAGGGGGGAGCAACGCTGGTTTAATATTCTGGTACCTTGCTGAGAGAGAAGAACATGTGCATGAATACCAGACAGATTATTTTTTTCCATTCAAGGCCTAGCATAGTTAAAGGTGCTCAGGTCTGAGAGAGCTATTGGGCTGAGCAGTGAGTGAGGCTGAGGGGAACTGGGTGGGTAGTGATCGTGGGGTGGTCAGTGTGTTAAACTAGGTGGGTAGTGATAGTGGGGTGGTCAGTGTGTTAAACTAGGTGGGTAGTGATAGTGGAGTGGTCAGTGTAGTGATAGTGGGATGGTCAGTGTGTTAAACTAGGTGGGTAGTGATAGTGGGGTGGTCAGTGTGTTAAACTAGGTGAGTAGTGATAGTGGGGTGGTCAGTGTGTTAAACTAGGTGGGTAGTGATAGTGGGGTGGTCAGTGTGTTAAACTAGGTGGGTAGGGATAGTGGGGTGGTCAGTGTGTTAAACTAGGTGGGTAGTGATAGTGGGGTGGTCAGTGTGTTAAACTAGGTGGGTAGTGATAGTGGGGTGGTCAGTGTGTTAAACTAGGTGGGTAGTGATAGTGGGGTGGTCAGTGTGTTAAACTAGGCGGGTAGTGATAGTGGGGTGGTCAGTGTGTTAAACTAGGTGGGTAGTGATGGAGTGGGTGATAGGGTCAGTGTGTTAAACTAGGTGGTAGTGATAGTGGGGTGGTCAGTGTGTTAAACTAGGTGGGTAGTGATAGTGGGGGTGTGTCAGTGGGGGTGTCAGTGTGTTAAACTAGGTGGGTAGTGATAGTGGAGTGGTTAATAGGTCAGTGTAGTGATGAGTGGGGTGGTCAGTGTGTTAAACTAGGTGGGTGAGTGATAGTGGGGTGGTCAGTGTGTTAAACTAGGTGGGTAGTGATAGTGGAGTGGTCAGTGTAGTGATAGTGGGGTGGTCAGTGTGTTAAACTAGGTGGGTAGTGATAGTGGGGTGGTCAGTGTGTTAAACTAGGTGGGTAGTGATAGTGGGGTGGTCAGTGTGTTAAACTAGGTGGGTAGTGATAGTGGGGTGTGTGTCAGTGTGTTAAACTAGGTGGGTAGTGATAGTGGGGGTGGTCAGTGTGTTAAACTAGGTGGGTAGTGATAGTGGGGTGGTCAGTGGCAGTGTAAACTAGGTGGGTAGTGATAGTGGGGTGGTCAGTGTGTTAAACTAGGTGGGTAGTGATAGTGGGGTGGTCAGTGTGTTAAACTAGGTGGGTAGTGTGTTAAACTAGGTGGGTAGTGATAGTGGGGTGGTCAGTGTGTTAAACTAGTGATAGTGGGGTGGTCAGTGTGTTAAACTAGGTGGGTAGTGATAGTGGGTGTGGTGGGTAGTGATAGTGGGGTGGTCAGTGTGTTAAACTAGGTGGGTAGTGATAGTGGGGTGGTCAGTGTGTGTTAAACTAGGTGGGTAGTGATAGTGGGGTGGTCATGTTAAACTAGGTGGGTAGTGAGTGGGGTGGTCAGTGTGTTAGTGGGGTGGTCAGTGTGTTAAACTAGGTGGGTAGTGATAGTGGGGTGGTCAGTGTGTTAAACTAGGTGGGTAGTGATAGTGGGGTGGTCAGTGTGTTAAACTAGGTGGGTAGTAGGGTGGTCAGTGTGTTAAACTAGGTGGGTAGTGATAGTGGGGTGGGGTGGGTAGTGATAGGGGTGGTCAGTGTGTTAAACTAGGTGGGTAGTGATAGTGGGGTGGTCAGTGTGTTAAACTAGGTGGTAGTGATAGTGGGGTGGTCAGTGTGTTAAACTAGGTGGGTAGTGATAGTGGGGTGGTCAGTGTGTTAAACTAGGTGGGTAGTGATAGTGGGGTGGTCAGTGTGTTAAACTAGGTGGGCAGGATAGTGGGGTGGTCAGTGTGTTAAACTAGGTGGGTAGTGATAGTGGGGTGGTCAGTGTGTTAAACTAGGGGTGGGCAGTGATGAGTGGGGTGGTCAGATTAGGTGGTAATTAGTGAGGTGAGGGGAACTTGCATTAGTGTCAGTGTTACTTACCTGAGGTAAATGAGTGATAGTGGGGGAGCCAGTCCTGACCACCTCTATAGGGGTGATAGGAGGTGGACAGAGGAGTGGAGGAGAATGGAGGGGGGTGATAGAGGGAGATGGAGAGAAACAGGTGGGTCATAGTGATAGTGGGAGTGAGATCAGGGAGACAGAGGGGGAACAGAGAGACAGCAGAGGGGGAGTGAGAGAGTGTGTTAAACAGGGGGGAGAGTGATAGAGGGGGGAGAGAGGTGGAGACAGAGGGGGAGAGAGAGAGAGTGACAGTGGGGTGAGAGAGACAGAGGGGGAGAGAGTGATAGACAGGGGTGGTCAGAGAGGGGGGATAGAGAGAGAGAGACAGGGGGATAGTGAGAGAGAGACTTGCAGGGGGATAGATAGAGAGAGAGAGACAGAGGGGGAGAGACTGAGAGAGACAGAGGGGGAGAGAGAGAGAGACAGGGGATAGAGAGAGAGAGACAGGGGGATAGGAGAGGAGACAGGGGATATATGGAGGAAGGAGAGAGACAGGGGATAGGAGAGATCTTCTTAGAGAGAGGGGATAGAGAGAGAGAGAGAGAGACAGAGGGGGAGAGAGAGAGAGACAGAGGGGGATAGAGAGAGAGGGACAGAGGGGGGATAGAGAGAGAGACAGAGGGGGAGAGAGACAGAGGGGGAGAGAGAGAGAGGGGAGAGAGAGAGAGAGGATGGGGAGAGAGAGAGAGGAGGGGGATAGAGAGAGAGACAGGGGGAGAGAGAGAGGACAGGGGGATAGAGAGAGAGAGACAGGGGGATAGAGAGAGGGGGGGATAGAGAGAGAGACAGGGGGATAGAGAGAGAGAGACAGGGGGGATAGAGAGAGAGAGACAGGGGGATAGAGAGAGAGAGAGGGGGATAGAGAGAGAGACAGGGAGAGAGAGAGAGAGGGGGAGAGAGAGAGAGAGACAGGGGGATAGAGAGAGAGACAGGGGGATAGAGAGAGAGACAGGGGGATAGAGAGAGAGAGACAGGGGGGAGAGAGAGAGACAGGGGGATAGAGAGAGAGAGAGAGAGGGGGATAGAGAGAGAGAGACAGGGGGGATAGAGAGAGAGAGAGACAGGGGGATAGAGAGAGAGAGAGACAGGGGGATAGAGATAGAGAGAGAGAGACAGGGGGATAGAGAGAGAGAGACAGAGGGGGGATAGAGAGAGAGACAGGGGGATAGAGAGAGAGAGAGAGAGAGACAGGGGGGATAGAGAGACAGGGGATAGAGAGAGGAGCAAGGGGGATAGAGAGAGACAGGGGGATAGAGAGAGAGAGAGACAGATAGAGAGAGAGAGACAGGGGGATAGAGAGAGAGAGAGAGAGAGAGAGACAGGGGATAGAGAGAGAGGAGACAGGGGGATAGAGAGAGAGAGAGAGACAGGGGATAGAGAGGGGGATAGAGAGAGAGACAGGGGGATAGAGAGAGGGGGAGAGAGACAGGGGGAGAGGGGATAGAGAGAGAGAGACAGGGGGATAGAGAGAGAGAGACAGGGGGATAGAGAGAGAGAGAGACAGGGGGATAGAGAGAGAGAGACAGGGGGATAGAGAGAGAGAGAGAGAGAGAGACAGGGGGATAGAGAGAGAGAGAGAGACAGGGGATAGAGAGAGAGACAGGGGGACAGGGGGATAGAGAGAGAGAGACAGGGGGATAGGGGGGATAGAGAGAGAGAGAGACAGGGGGATAGAGAGAGAGAGAGACAGATAGAGAGAGAGAGAGAGAGAGAGAGAGACAGGGGGATAGAGAGAGAGAGACAGGGGGATAGAGAGAGAGAGACAGGGGGATAGAGAGAGAGAGAGACAGGGGGATAGAGAGAGAGAGACAGGGGGGATAGAGAGAGAGAGATAGAGAGAGAGAGAGACAGGGGATAGAGAGAGTGAGATGGGGGAGAGAAAAGGAGAGAGATGAGATCGGATAGAGACGGGAGAGGGAGAGAGGAGGGGGTGCGAGACAGAGGGAGGAGAGGGGGATGGGGAACAGGCGAGAGAGAGACAGGAGAGGGAGAGAGGAGGGGTGCGAGACAGAGGGAGGAGAGGGGATGGGGGAACAGGCGAGAGAGACAGGAGGGGTGCGAGACAGAGGGGAGGATGGGGGAACAGGGGGATGGGGAACAGGCGAGAGAGACAGGAGAGGGAGGGGAGGGGGTGCGAGACAGAGGGAGGAGGGGGGAGGGGGGAACAGGCGAGAGAGACAGGAGAGGGAGAGGGAGGGGGTGCGAGACAGAGGGAGGGGGGGAGGGGGAACAGGTGAAAGAGATTTGGGGAGGGAGCGAGACAGAGAGGAGAGAGACAAAGAGGGGAGAGAAGTGGGAGGGGGACAGAGGGAGGAGAGGGAGGGGGAGCGATGGATGGTGAGAGAGAGAAAGGGGGAGGAGAGAAAATTCAAATGTTGTCACCATTTGTAATGAAGCCACAAAACATCCCTGCAATTCTAAGCAAAAAAAGGAAACCCAAGAGCTGAACCCTGAAAAGAGTCCTGCATGTCAGCTATCAAACAGAGACAGATCCTGACCAAGCTCAGCGACCACCAATTGGCGAAAAAGGGAGACACAAAAAGACATGGCTAACCAAAGAGGAGCGTCTTTGTGGTCACTGCTACACATTTTAAAACTAAATGTTAAAATTCAGCTGAGAGCCCCAGCCTCATATGGACACATTGATACACCATGATTCATTGGAGCCTACAGACATGAGAGATAACCTCTAGACCAATGTAGCAGTAGGTCTATAACTCAGAGATAACCTCTAGGCCAATGTAGCAGTAGGTCTATAACTCAGAGATAACCTCTAGACCAATGTAGCAGTAGGTCTATAACTCAGAGATAACCTCTAGGCCAATGTAGTAGTAGGTCTAGAACTCAGAGATAACCTATAGGCCAATGTAGTAGTAGGTCTAGAACTCAGAGATAACCTATAGGCCAATGTAGTAGTAGGTCTAGAACTCAGAGATAACCTATAGGCCAATGTAGTAGTAGGTCTAGAACTCAGAGATAACCTATAGACCAATGTAGCAGTAGGTCTATAACTCAGAGATAACCTATAGACCAATGTAGCAGTAGGTCTATAGACTCAGAGATAACCTATAGACCAATGTAGCAGTAGGTCTAACTTCCATCGTTAACTAAGTAAAATACATCGGCCTGAAGTCGACATACAAAAACAGTAAAAAATATCCTGATAAAAATTCTGGGTTAGGGTTAGATATTCATCTATCTTCTCCACCTGTCTGTCTCCCTTTCTAACGGTCTTGACCTCTTGCTAGTGAAGTGGAACATTGTATCAAATCATCGACTGGATCTGCCCAGAAGCTGTTGCTAGCGAACTTCCAACGTTGTATCAACGAGCCTATTTCCGGGCCCTCAGATTCCTGGAGCTGTTTTTTATGACGTTTCTGTGTGGTCACAAGTGGTCTGCGTTTGTGAGGTTGGTTCTACGTGCTGCCAAATTCTCTAAAATGACATTGGAGGCGGCTCATGGTAGAGAAATTAACATTCAATTCTCTGGTGGATATACGTGCAGTCAGCATGCCAATTGCATGCTACCTCAAAACTTGAGACATCTGTGGCATTGTGTTTGTGTGACAAAACTACACATTTTAGAGTGGCCTTTTATTGTCCCCAACATAAGGTGCACCTGTGTAATGATCATGCTGCTTAATCAGATTCTTCACACCTGTTAGGAGGATGGATTATCAAAGGAGAAATGCTCACTAACAGGGATGTAAACACATTTGTGCACAAAATTAGAGAGAAATAAGCTTTTTGTGTGGAACATTTCTGGGATCTTTTATTTCAGCTCATGAAACATGGGACCAACACTTTACATGTTCCGTTTATATTTTTGGTCACTACCAGTCAAAAGTTTGGACACACCTACTCATTCCAGGGTTTTACTTTATTTGTTACTATTTTCTACATTGTAGAATAATAGTGAAGACATCAAAACTATGAAATAGCACATATGGACTCATGTAGTAACCCAACTATATTTTATTTTTGAGATTCTTCAAAGGAGCCACCCTTTGCCTTGATGACAGCTTTGCACACACTTGGCATTCTCTCAACCAACTTCATGAGGTAATCACCTGGAATGCATTTCATTTAACAGGTGTGCCTTGTTAAATGTTAATTTGTGGAATTTCTTTCCTTCTTAATGTGTTTGAGCCAATCAGTGGTGTTGTGACAAGGTAGGGGTGGTATACAGAAGATAGCCCTATTTGGTAAAAGTCCATATTATGGCAAGAACGACAGTCCATCATTACTTTAAGACATGAAGGTCAGTCAATCTGCAAAATTTCAAGAACTCAAGTGCAGTCGCAAAAAACCATCAAGCGCTATGATGAAACTGGCTCTTATGAGGACCGCCACCAGAAAGGACCCAGAGTTGCCTCTGCTGCAGAGAATACGTTCATTAGAGTTCATTAGAGTTCATTAGAGTTCCATCCTCAGAAATTGCAGCCCAAATAAATGCTTCACAGAGTTCAAGTAACAGACACATCTCAACATCAACTGTTCAGAGGAGACTGTGTGAATCAGGCCTTCATGGTTGAATTGCTGCAAAGAAACCACTACTAAAGGACACCAATGAGAAGAGAAACCACTACTAAAGGACACCAATGAGAAGAGAAACCACTACTAAAGGACACCAATGAGAAGAGAAACCACTACTAAAGGACACCAATGAGAAGAGAAACCACTACTAAAGGACACCAATGAGAAGAGAAACCACTACTAAAGGACACCAATGAGAAGAGAAACCACTACTAAAGCACACCAATGAGAAGAGAAACCACTACTAAAGGACACCAATGAGAAGAGAAACCACTACTAAAGGACACCAATGAGAAGAGAAACCACTACTAAAGCACACCAATGAGAAGAGAAACCACTGCTAAAGGACACCAATGAGAAGAGAAACCACTACTAAAGGACACCAATGAGAAGAGAAACCACTACTAAAGGACACCAATGAGAAGAGAAACCACTGCTAAAGGACACCAATGAGAAGAGAAACCACTACTAAAGGACACCAATGAGAAGAGAAACCACTACTAAAGGACACCAATGAGAAGAGAAACCACTACTAAAGGACACCAATGAGAAGAGAAACCACTACTAAAGGACACCAATGAGAAGAGAAACCACTACTAAAGGACACCAATGAGAAGAGAAACCACTACTAAAGGACACCAATGAGAAGAGAAACCACTACTAAAGGACACCAATGAGAAGAGAAACCACTACTAAAGGACACCAATGAGAAGAGAAACCACTACTAAAGGACACCAATGAGAAGAGAAACCACTACTAAAGGACACCAATGAGAAGAGAAACCACTACTAAAGGACACCAATGAGAAGAGAAACCACTACTAAAGGACACCAATGAGAAGAGAAACCACTACTAAAGGACACCAATGAGAAGAGAAACCACTACTAAAGGACACCAATGAGAAGAGAAACCACTACTAAAGGACACCAATGAGAAGAGAAACCACTACTAAAGGACACCAGTAGAATCCAAATAGTTCAGATCAGGTTTGCAATGAATAACTTCAATCAGACCTCCTCTCACCCGTAGAGGGGAAGAAAGAACGAGAGGGGATTAACAACTCACGTCCTGTTGTAAATCAGGGGACAAGATCCAGGCCTGCCCTCTCCAACATTCACCAAAGGAATGTAGTATAGTGTATTAGAGTACCAGAATACCAGTAGTATAGTGTATTAGAGTATATTTTTTTAAAACTGATTAGGAAAAGTTTAACAGCAAACCTGTACACTAGTAGAGTGATAGTGTATTAGAGTACCAGAATACCAGTAGTATAGTGTATTAGAGTACCAGAATACCAGTAGTATAGTGTATTAGAGTACCAGAATACCAGTAGTATAGTGTATTAGAGTACCAGAATACCAGTAGTATAGTGTATTAGAGTACCAGAATACCAGTGGCATAGTGTATTACAGTACCAGAATACCAGTGGTATAGTGTATTAGAGTACCAGAATACCAGTAGTATAGTGTATTAAAGTACCAGAATACCAGTAGTATAGTGTATTAGAGTACCAGAATACCAGTAGTATAGTGTATTAGAGTACCAGAATACCAGTAGTATAGTGTATTAGAGTACCATAATACCAGTGGTATAGTGTATTAGAGTACCATAATACCAGTGGTATAGTGTATTAGAGTACCAGAATACCAGTGGTATAGTGTATTAGAGTACCAGAATACCAGTGGTATAGTGTATTAGAGTACCAGAATACCAGTAGTATAGTGTATTAGAGTACCAGAATACCAGTGGCATAGTGTATTAGAGTACCAGAATACCAGTAGTATAGTGTATTAGAGTACCAGAATACCAGTAGTATAGTGTATTAGAGTACCATAATACCAGTGGCATAGTGTATTAGAGTACCAGAATACCAGTGGTATAGTGTATTAGAGTACCAGAATACCAGTGGTATAGTGTATTAGAGTACCAGAATACCAGTAGTATAGTGTATTAGAGTACCAGAATACCAGTTGTATAGTGATAGTATATAGGAGTACAAGAATACCAGTAATATAGTGTATTAGAGTACCAGAATACCAGTAGTATGGTGATATTATATAGGAGTACCGGAATACCAGTAATATAGTGTATTAGAGTACCAGAATACCAGTAGTATAGTGTATTAGAGTGCCAGAATACCAGTAGTATAGTGATAGTTTATAGGAGTACCAGAATACCAGTAATATAGTGTATTAGAGTACCAGAATGCCAGTAGTATAGTGATAGTATATAGGAGTACCAGGATACCAGTAGTATAGTGTATTAGAGTGCAAGAATACCAGTAGTATAGTGATAGTATATAGGAGTACCAGTAATATAGTGTATTAGAGTGCCAGAATACCAGTAGTATAGTGATAGTATATAGGAGTACCAGAATACCAGTAGTATAGTGTATTAGAGTACCAGAATACCAGTGGTATAGTGTATTAGAGTACCAGAATACCAGTGGTATAGTGTATTAGTGTACCAGAATACCAGTAGTATAGTGTATTAGAGTACCAGAATACCAGTGGTATAGTGTATTAGAGTACCAGAATACCAGTTGTATAGTGTATTAGAGTACCAGAATACCAGTGGTATAGTGTATTAGAGTACCAGAATACCAGTTGTATAGTGATAGTATATAGGAGTACAAGAATACCAGTAATATAGTGTATTAGAGTACCAGAATACCAGTAGTATAGTGATAGTATATAGGAGTACCAGAATACCAGTAATATAGTGTATTCGAGTACCAGAATACCAGTAGTATAGTGTATTAGAGTGCCAGAATACCAGTAGTATAGTGATAGTATATAGGAGTACCAGAATACCAGTAATATAGTGTATTAGAGTACCAGAATACCAGTAGTATAGTGTATTAGAATACCAGAATGCCAGTAGTATAGTGATAGAATATAGGAGTACCAGGATACCAGTAGTATAGTGTATTAGAGTGCAAGAATACCAGTAGTATAGTGATAGTATATAGGAGTACCAGTAATATAGTGTATTAGAGTGCCAGAATACCAGTAGTATAGTGATAGTATATAGGAGTACCAGTAATATAGTGTATTAGAGTACCAGAATACCAGTAGTATAGTGTATTAGAGTACCAGAATACCAGTAGTATAGTGTATTAGAGTACCAGAATACCAGTGGTATAGTGTATTAGAGTACCAGAATACCAGTTGTATAGTGTATTAGAGTACCAGAATACCAGTGGTATAGTGTATTAGAGTACCAGAATACCAGTTGTATAGTGTATTAGAGTACCAGAATACCAGTAGTATAGTGATAGTATATAGGAGTACCAGAATACCAGTAATATAGTGTATTGGAGTACCAGAATACCAGTAGTATAGTGTATTAGAGTACCAGAATACCAGTGGTATAGTGTATTAGAGTACCAGAATACCAGTGGTATAGTGTATTAGTGTACCAGAATACCAGTAGTATAGTGTATTAGAGTACCAGAATACCAGTGGTATAGTGTATTAGAGTACCAGAATACCAGTTGTATAGTGTATTAGAGTACCAGAATACCAGTGGTATAGTTTATTAGAGTACCAGAATACCAGTTGTATAGTGTATCAGAGTACCAGAATACCAGTAGTATAGTGATAGTATATAGGAGTACCAGAATACCAGTAATATAGTGTATTAGAGTACCAGAATACCAGTAGTATAGTGTATTAGAGTACCAGAATACCAGTGGTATAGTGTATTAGAGTACCAGAATACCAGTGGTATAGTGTATTAGAGTACCAGAATACCAGTAGTATAGTGTATTAGAGTACCAGAATACCAGTTGTATGGTGATAGTATATAGGAGTACAAGAATACCAGTAATATAGTGTATTAGAGTACCAGAATACCAGTAGTATAGTGATATTATATAGGAGTACCGGAATACCAGTAATATAGTGTATTAGAGTACCACAATACCAGTAGTATAGTGTATTAGAGTGCCAGAATACCAGTAGTATAGTGATAGTATATAGGAGTACCAGAATACCAGTAATATAGTGTATTAGAGTACCAGAATACCAGTAGTATAGTGATAGTATATAGGAGTACAAGAATACCAGTAATATAGTGTATTAGAGTGCCAGAATACCAGTAGTATAGTGATAGTATATAGGAGTACCAGTAATATAGTGTATTAGAGTACCAGAATACCAGTAGTATAGTGTATTAGAGTACCAGAATACCAGTGGTATAGTGTATTAGAGTACCAGAATACCAGTGGTATAGTGTATTAGTGTACCAGAATACCAGTAGTATAGTGTATTAGAGTACCAGAATACCAGTGGTATAGTGTATTAGAGTACCAGAATACCAGTTGTATAGTGTATTAGAGTACCAGAATACCAGTGGTATAGTGTATTAGAGTACCAGAATACCAGTTGTATAGTGTATTAGAGTACCAGAATACCAGTAGTATAGTGATAGTATATAGGAGTACCAGAATACCAGTAATATAGTGTATTGGAGTACCAGAATACCAGTAGTATAGTGATAGTATATAGGAGTACAAGAATACCAGTAATATAGTGTATTAGAGTACCAGAATACCAGTAGTATAGTGATAGTATATAGGAGTACCAGAATACCAGTAATATAGTGTATTCGAGCACCAGAATACCAGTAGTATAGTGTATTAGAGTGCCAGAATACCAGTAGTATAGTGATAGTATATAGGAGTACCACAATACCAATAGTATAGTGTATTAGAGTACCATAATACCAGTAGTATAGTGTATTAGAGTACCATAGTACCCATATACCAGTAGTATAGTGTATTAGAGTACCAGAATACCAGTGGTATAGTGTATTAGAGTACCAGAATACCAGTGGTATAGTGTATTAGAGTACCAGAATACCAGTCTTATAGTGTATTAGAGTACCCATATACCAGTAGTATAGTGTATTAGAGTACCAGAATACCAGTAGTATAGTGTATTAGAGTGCCAGAATACCAGTAGTATAGTGATAGTTTATAGGAGTACCAGAATACCAGTAATATAGTGTATTAGAGTACCAGAATGCCAGTAGTATAGTGATAGTATATAGGAGTACCAGAATACCAGTAGTATAGTGTATTAGAGTACCAGAATACCAGTAGTATAGTGATAGTTTATAGGAGTACCAGAATACCAGTAATATAGTGTATTAGAGTACCAGAATGCCAGTAGTATAGTGATAGTATATAGGAGTACCAGAATACCAGTAGTATAGTGTATTAGAGTACCAGAATACCAGTGGTATAGTGTATTAGAGTACCAGAATACCAGTGGTATAGTGTATTAGTGTACCAGAATACCAGTAGTATAGTGTATTAGAGTACCAGAATACCAGTGGTATAGTGTATTAGAGTACCAGAATACCAGTTGTATAGTGTATTAGAGTACCAGAATACCAGTGGTATAGTGTATTAGAGTACCAGAATACCAGTTGTATAGTGTATTAGAGTACCAGAATACCAGTAGTATAGTGATAGTATATAGGAGTACCAGAATACCAGTAATATAGTGTATTAGAGTACCAGAATACCAGTAGTATAGTGATAGTATATAGGAGTACAAGAATACCAGTAATATAGAGTATTAGAGTACCAGAATACCAGTAGTATAGTGATAGTATATAGGAGTACCAGAAAACCAGTAATATAGTGTATTCGAGTACCAGAATACCAGTAGTATAGTGTAATAGAGTGCCAGAATACCAGTAGTATAGTGATAGTATATAGAAGTACCAGAATACCAGTAATATAGTGTATTAGAGTACCAGAATACCAGTAGTATAGTGTATTAGAATACCAGTAGTATAGTGTATTAGAGTACCAGAACACCAGTAGTATAGTGTATTAGAGTACCAGAATACCAGTGGTATAGTGATAGTGTATCAGAGTACCAGAATATCAGCAGTATGGTGTTTTAGAGTCCCAGAATACCAGTAGTATAGGGATAGTATATAGGAGTACCACAATACCAATAGTATAGTGTATTAGAGTACCATAATACCAGTAGTATAGTGTATTAGAGTACCCATATACCAGTAGTATAGTGTATTAGAGTACCCATATACCAGTGGTATAGTGTATTAGAGTACCAGAATACCAGTAGTATAGTGTATTAGAGTACCCATATACCAGTAGTATAGTGTATTAGAGTACCCATATACCAGTGGTATAGTGTATTAGAGTACCAGAATACCAGTGGTATAGTGTATTAGAGTACCAGAATACCAGTGGTATAGTGTATTAGAGTACCAGAATACCAGTCTTATAGTGTATTAGAGTACCCATATACCAGTAGTATAGTGTATTAGAGTACCAGAATACCAGTAGTATAGTGTATATAAGTACCAGAATACCAGTAGTATAGTGTATGAGAGTACCAGTAGTATAGTGTATTAGAGTACCAGTAGTATAGTGTATTAGAGTACCCACATATCAATCGTATAGTGTATTATAGTACCAGAATACCAGTAGTATAGTGTTTTAGAGTACCAGTATACCAGTAGTATAGTGATAGTGTATTAGAGTACCCATATACCAGTAGTATAGTGTATTAGAGTACCCATATACCAGTGATATAGTGTATTAGAGTACCAGAATACCAGTGGTATAGTGTATTAGAGTACCAGAATACCAGTAGTATAGTGTATTAGAGTACCAGAATACCAGTTGTATAGTGATAGTATATAGGAGTACCGGAATACCAGTAATATAGTGTATTAGAGTACCAGAATACCAGTAGTATAGTGTATTAGAGTGCCAGAATACCAGTAGTATAGTGATAGTTTATAGGAGTACCAGAATACCAGTAATATAGTGTATTAGAGTACCAGAATGCCAGTAGTATAGTGTATTAGAGTTCAAGAATACCAGTAGTATAGTGATAGTATATAGGAGTACCAGTAATATAGTGTATAGAGTGCCAGAATACCAGTAGTATAGTGATAGTATATAGGAGTACCAGAATACCAGTAGTATAGTGTATTAGAGTACCAGAATACCAGTGGTATAGTGTATTAGAGTACCAGAATACCAGTGGTATAGTGTATTAGTGTACCAGAATACCAGTAGTATAGTGTATTAGAGTACCAGAATACCAGTGGTATAGTGTATTAGAGTACCAGTTGTATAGTGTATTAGAGTACCAGAATACCAGTGGTATAGTGTATTAGAGTACCAGAATACCAGTTGTATAGTGTATTAGAGCACCAGAATACCAGTAGTATAGTGATAGTATATAGGAGCACCAGAATACCAGTAATATAGTGTATTGGAGCACCAGAATACCAGTAGTATAGTGATAGTATATAGGAGCACAAGATTACCAGTAATATAGTGTATTAGAGTACCAGAATACCAGTAGTATAGTGATAGTATATAGGAGTACCAGAATACCAGTAATATAGTGTATTCGAGTACCAGAATACCAGTAGTATAGTGTATTAGAGTGCCAGAATACCAGTAGTATAGTGATAGTATATAGGAGTACCAGAATACCAGTAATATAGTGTATTAGAGTACCAGAATACCAGTAGTATGGTGTATTAGAATACCAGTAGTATAGTGTATTAGAGTACCAGAATATCAGCAGTATGGTGTTTTAGAGTCCCAGAATACCAGTAGTATAGGGATAGTATATAGGAGTACCACAATACCAATAGTATAGTGTATTAGAGTACCATAATACCAGTAGTATAGTGTATTAGAGTACCCATATACCAGTAGTATAGTGATAGTGTATTAGAGCACCCATATACCAGTAGTATAGTGTATTAAAGCACCCACATACCAATGGTATAGTGTATTAGAGCACCGAATACCAGTAGTATAGTGTTTTAGAGCACCAGCATACCAGTAGTATAGTGTATTAGAGTACCAGAATACCAGTAGTATAGTGTATTAGAGTACCCATATACCAGTAGTATAGTGTATTAGAGTACCCATATACCAGTGGTATAGTGTATTAGAGTACCAGAATACCAGTGGTATAGTGTATTAGAGTACCAGTATACCAGTAGTATAGTGTATTAGAGTACCCACATACCAATCGTATAGTGTATTATAGTACCAGAATACCAGTAGTATAGTGTTTTAGAGTACCAGTATACCAGTAGTATAGTGTATTAGAGTACCCATATACCAGTGATATAGTGTATTAGAGTACCAGAATACCAGTGGTATAGTGTATTAAAGTACCAGAATACCAATGGTATAGTGTATTAGAGTACCAGAATACCAGTAGTATAGTGTATTAGAGTACCCATATACCAGTAGTATAGTGTATTAGAGCAACCATATACCAGTAGTATAGTGTATTAAAGTACCCACATACCAATGGTATAGTGTATTAGAGCACCTGAATACCAGTAGTATAGTGTTTTAGAGCACCAGCATACCAGTAGTATAGTGTATTAGAGCACCAGAATACCAGTAGTATAGTGTATTAGAGTACCCATATACCAGTAGTATAGTGTATTAGAGTACCCATATACCAGTGGTATAGTGTATTAGAGTACCAGAATACCAGTGGTATAGTGTATTAGAGTACCAGTATACCAGTAGTATAGTGTATTAGAGTACCCACATACCAATCGTATAGTGTATTATAGTACCAGAATACCAGTAGTATAGTGTTTTAGAGTACCAGCATACCAGTAGTATAGTGTATTAGAGTACCCATATACCAGTGATATAGTGTATTAGAGTACCAGAATACCAGTGGTATAGTGTATTAAAGTACCAGAATACCAATGGTATAGTGTATTAGAGCACCAGAATACCAGTAGTATAGTGTATTAGAGCACCAGAATACCAGTAGTATAGTGTATTAGAGTACCCATATACCAGTAGTATAGTGTATTAAAGTACCCACATACCAATGGTATAGTGTATTAGAGTACCCGAATACCAGTAGTATAGTGTTTTAGAGTACCAGTATACCATAATAATAATAATAATAATATGCCATTTAGCTGACGCTTTATCCAAAGCGACTTACAGTCATGTGTGCATACATTCTACGTATGGGTGGTCCCGGGAATCGAACCCACTACCCTGGCGTTACAAGCGCCATGCTCTACCAACTGAGCTACAGAAGGACCACAGAAGGACCAGTAGTATAGTGATAGTATATAGGAGTACCAGAATACCAGTAGTATAGTGATAGTGTATTAGAGTACCCATATACCAGTAGTATAGTGTATTAGAGTACCAGAATACCAGTAGTATAGTGTATTAGAGTACCAGTATACCAGTAGTATAGTATATTAGAGTACCCGTTGTGTCCTTAAATAATCTACAAGTAATAAATAGTACTTTGGATCCATCCTACTTAGGGTTGATTCTGTATTTCCCAGAGCCAGACTCTTACCACGACGGCCTGTATGTGATGAGGATGTTGGCTCCTGCTGTTTCTCTGGGTGCAACTGAGGGATCTGAGTCTCTGGTCTCTCTGGTCAGGACAACTATCTCCTTGGCTCTGTCCATCCCTGTGCTGGTACTTTGTGAGAGGCAAGAGGTGGTGAAGGGGTGGGGGTGTCCTGAACCAAGAGGTCGCTGGGTGACATCATGGAGGAGACATGCTCACTGGGCACTATAGGAAACACACAGACAAGAGCTATAGTCAATGCATTTTTAAATTGCAGACCTTTAACTCAATAGTTGTGTTTACCCATAGAAATGAGATGCTGTATATTTTGTGTTTACCCATAGAAATGAGATGCTGTATATTTTGTGTTTACCCACAGAAATGAGATGCTGTATATTTTGTGTTTACCCATAGAGATGAGATGCTGTATATTTTGTGTTTACCCATAGAAATGAGATGCTGTATATTTTGTGTTTACCCACAGAAATGAGATGCTGTATATTTTGTGTTTACCCACAGAAATGAGATGCTGTATATTTTGTGTTTACCCACAGAAATGAGATGCTGTATATTTTGTGTTTACCCATAGAAATGAGATGCTGTATATTTTGTGTTTACCCATAGAAATGAGATGCTGTATATTTTGTGTTTACCCATAGAAATGAGATGCTGTATATTTTGTGTTTACCCATAGAAATGAGATGCTGTATATTTTGTGTTTACCCATAGAGATGAGATGCTGTATATTTTGTGTTTACCCATAGAAATGAGATGCTGTATGTCCTTCTGTGGCTCAGTTGGTAGAGCATGGCGCTTGTAACGCCAGGGTAGTGGGTTCGATTCCCGGACCACCCATACGTAGAATGTATGCACACATGACTGTAAGTCGCTTTGGATAAAAGCGTCAGCTAAATGGCATATATTATTATTATTATTGTGTTTACCCATAGAAATGAGATGCTGTATATTTTGTGTTTACCCATAGAAATGAGATGCTGTATATTTTGTGTTTACCCATAGAAATGAGATGCTGTATATTTTGTGTTTAACCCACAGAAACGAGATGCTGTATATTTTGTGTTTACCCACAGAAATGAGATGCTGTATATTTTGTGTTTACCCACAGAAACGAGATGCTGTATATTTTGTGTTTACCCACAGAAACGAGATGCTGTATATTTTGTGTTTACAATCCACAGAAATGGGATGCTGTATATTTTGTGTTTACCCACAGAAATGAGATGCTGTATATTTTGTGTTTACCCATAGAAATGAGATGCTGTATATTTTGTGTTTACCCACAGAAATGAGATGCTGTATATTTTGTGTTTACCCACAGAAATGAGATGCTGTATATTTTGTGTTTACCCACAGAAACGAGATGCTGTATATTTTGTGTTTACCCATAGAAATGAGATGCTGTATATTTTGTGTTTACCCATAGAAATGAGATGCTGTATATTTTGTGTTTACCCATAGAAATGAGATGCTGTATATTTTGTGTTTACCACTGTTGGCTTGTATTTTCAGCATCCATTTCTTCATCATGAATCGGTTTGCTGTGTTGAGGAGGTACTCTGAGCCATCTCTTAAGCGCAGACTGAAACACTGTGGTTTCTTAGTGTTCTCTGGGGCTGAGACACATTCTGCTCCCGTCAGGGTTAGAGACAGGCCACACACACAATTCTGGAGGACACAGGGACATTACTGGACAATTGTGTCCATTTGGGACTACTGAGAATACAAGTGTCTTCTGAAACATTGTAGAATAAATGACATTTCTTATCACTGTCAACTGGCGTCCCATCTCACAACACAAGGACAAGGACCTTACTGGAATCATTTATAAACACATGGTTTATATGGATGTAACCATGAAGAGAGAACAAGACAGACATAAACACATGTCTTATCCATCAGACAGCGCGACTGTGTTAGTGATGAGCAAGGTTGACTCATAACCCGGGTTGATAACAAGTACGTTATCACCCACAGGAAACACACTGACATGTATGTTATAACCCACAGGAAACACATTGACATGTATGTTATAACCCACAGGAAACACATTGACATGTATGTTATAACCCACAGGAAACACATTGACATGTATGTTATAACCCACAGGAAACACATTGACATGTATGTTATCACCCACAGGAAACACATTGACATGTATGTTATCACCCACAGGAAACACATTGACACATGTATGTTATCACCCACAGGAAACACATTGACATGTATGTTATCACCCACAGGAAACACATTGACATGTATGTTATAACCCACAGGAAACACATTGACATGTATGTTATAACCCACAGGAAACACATTGACATGTATGTTATAACCCACAGGAAACACATTGACATGTATGTTATAACCCACAGGAAACACATTGACACATGTATGTTATAACCCACAGGAAACACATTGACACATGTATGTTATCACCCACAGGAAACACATTGACATGTATGTTATCACCCACAGGAAACACATTGACATGTATGTTATAACCCACAGGAAACACATTGACATGTATGTTATCACCCACAGGAAACACATTGACACATGTATGTTATCACCCACAGGAAACACATTGACATGTATGTTATCACCCACAGGAAACACATTGACATGTATGTTATCACCCACAGGAAACACATTGACACATGTATGTTATCACCCACAGGAAACACATTGACATGTATGTTATCACCCACAGGAAACACATTGACATGTATGTTATCACCCACAGGAAACACATTGACACATGTATGTTATCACCCACAGGAAACACATTGACACATGTATGTTATCACCCACAGGAAACACATTGACACATGTATGTTATAACCCACAGGAAACACATTGACATGTATGTTATAACCCACAGGAAACACATTGACATGTATGTTATAACCCACAGGAAACACATTGACATGTATGTTATAACCCACAGGAAACACATTGACATGTATGTTATCACCCACAGGAAACACATTGACATGTATGTTATAACCCACAGGAAACACATTGACATGTATGTTATCACCCACAGGAAACACATTGACATGTATGTTATCACCCACAGGAAACACATTGACATGTATGTTATAACCCACAGGAAACACATTGACATGTATGTTATCACCCACAGGAAACACATTGACATGTATGTTATAACCCACAGGAAACACATTGACATGTATGTTATCACCCACAGGAAACACATTGACATGTATGTTATCACCCACAGGAAACACATTGACATGTATGTTATAACCCACAGGAAACACATTGACATGTATGTTATAACCCACAGGAAACACATTGACATGTATGTTATAACCCACAGGAAACACATTGACATGTATGTTATCACCCACAGGAAACACATTGACACATGTATGTTATCACCCACAGGAAACACATTGACATGTATGTTATCACCCACAGGAAACACATTGACACATGTATGTTATCACCCACAGGAAACACATTGACATGTATGTTATAACCCACAGGAAACACATTGACATGTATGTTATAACCCACAGGAAACACATTGACATGTATGTTATAACCCACAGGAAACACATTGACATGTATGTTATCACCCACAGGAAACACATTGACATGTATGTTATAACCCACAGGAAACACATTGACATGTATGTTATAACCCACAGGAAACACATTGACATGTATGTTATAACCCACAGGAAACACATTGACATGTATGTTATCACCCACAGGAAACACATTGACACATGTATGTTATCACCCACAGGAAACACATTGACATGTATGTTATCACCCACAGGAAACACATTGACATGTATGTTATCACCCACAGGAAACACATTGACATGTATGTTATCACCCACAGGAAACACATTGACATGTATGTTATAACCCACAGGAAACACATTGACATGTATGTTATAACCCACAGGAAACACATTGACACATGTATATTATCACCCACAGGAAACACATTGACATGTATGTTATCACCCACAGGAAACACATTGACATGTATGTTATCACCCACAGGAAACACATTGACATGTATGTTATAACCCACAGGAAACACATTGACACATGTATGTTATAACCCACAGGAAACACATTGACATGTATGTTATAACCCACAGGAAACACATTGACACATGTATGTTATAACCCACAGGAAACACATTGACACATGTATGTTATAACCCACAGGAAACACATTGACATGTATGTTATAACCCACAGGAAACACATTGACATGTATGTTATAACCCACAGGAAACACATTGACATGTATGTTATAACCCACAGGAAACACATTGACACATGTATGTTATAACCCACAGGAAACACATTGACACATGTATGTTATAACCCACAGGAAACACATTGACATGTATGTTATAACCCACAGGAAACACACTGAAACATGTATGTTATAACCCACAGGAAACACATTGACATGTATGTTATCACCCACAGGAAACACATTGACACATGTATGTTATCACCCACAGGAAACACATTGACATGTATGTTATAACCCACAGGAAACACATTGACATGTATGTTATCACCCACAGGAAACACATTGACATGTATGTTATAACCCACAGGAAACACATTGACACATGTATGTTATAACCCACAGGAAACACATTGACATGTATGTTATCACCCACAGGAAACACATTGACACATGTATGTTATAACCCACAGGAAACACATTGACATGTATGTTATCACCCACAGGAAACACATTGACATGTATGTTATCACCCACAGGAAACACATTGACACATGTATGTTATCACCCACAGGAAACACATTGACATGTATGTTATCACCCACAGGAAACACATTGACATGTATGTTATAACCCACAGGAAACACATTGACACATGTATGTTATCACCCACAGGAAACACATTGACATGTATGTTATCACCCACAGGAAACACACTGACATGTATGTTATCACCCACAGGAAACACATTGACATGTATGTTATAACCCACAGGAAACACATTGACATGTATGTTATAACCCACAGGAAACACATTGACACATGTATGTTATCACCCACAGGAAACACATTGACATGTATGTTATCACCCACAGGAAACACATAGACATGTATGTTATCACCCACAGGAAACACATTGACATGTATGTTATCACCCACAGGAAACACATTGACACATGTATGTTATCACCCACAGGAAACACATTGACATGTATGTTATCACCCACAGGAAACACATTGACATGTATGTTATCACCCACAGGAAACACATTGACATGTATGTTATCACCCACAGGAAACACACTGAAACATGTATGTTATCACCCACAGGAAACACACTGAAACATGTATGTTATAACCCACAGGAAACACACTGAAACATGTATGAAAGACGACAAGTACCAGCAACCCCTATTTGACCTTTTATGTCTGAACTAGCGTCCTGCCTTGTCTCACCCTCAGTGTATCCCTTCTGTCTTGGTAGAAGCAGAGTGTCTGTTTGTAAAGCACTGCATGATGGGAGCTCCATGCTCGAGACCTGGCCTAGAATAGACAGACATATTATCTATCTGGAAACATGGCCTAGAAAAGACAGACACATTAACTCTCTGTAAATGTTGTAGATGTTGTAGTGCAGAGAGTAGATTTTATGGCTGTAGTATACAGTGTCAATATAGAATAGTGTGTACATGATGGAGTATAGAGTTTAAATGGTGTAGTGACTCTAGTATAGAGTGTAAATGGTGAAGTGTCTGTAGTATAGAGTGTAAATGTAGTATAGAGTGTAAATGGTGTAGTGACTCTAGCATAGAGTGTAAATGATGTACTGTCTCTAGTATAGAGTGTAAATGATGTAGTGTCTGTAGTATAGAGTGTAAATGGTGTAGTGTCTGTAGTATAGAGTGTAAATGGTGTAGTGTCTGTAGTATAGAGTGGAAATGTAGAATAGAGTGTAAATGGTGTAGTGTCTATAGTATAGAGTGTAAATGATGTAGTGTCTATAGTATAGAGTGTAAATGGTGTAGTGTCTGTAGTATAGAGTGTAAATGGTGTAGTGTCTGTAGTATAGAGTGTAAATGGTGTAGTGTCTGTAGTATAGAGTGTAAATGGTGTAGTGTCTGTGGTATAGAGTGTAAATGTAGTAGTGTCTGTAGTATAGAGTGTAAATGTAGAATAGAGTGTAAATGGTGTAGTGTCTGTAGTATAGAGTGTAAATGGAGTAGTGTCTGTAGTATAGAGTGTAAATGTAGTATAGAGTGTAAATGGTGTAGTGTCTGTAGTATAGAGTGTAAATGTAGTAGTGTCTGTAGTATAGAGTGTAAATGGTGTAGTGTCTGTAGTATAGAGTGTAAATGGTGTAGTGTCTGTGGTATAGAGTGTAAATGGTGTAGTGTCTGTAGTATAGAGTGTAAATGTAGTAGTGTCTGTAGTATAGAGTGTAAATGTAGAATAGAGTGTAAATGGTGTAGTGTCTGTAGTATAGAGTGTAAATGGTGTAGTGTCTGTGGTATAGAGTGTAAATGGTGTAGTGTCTGTAGTATAGAGTGTAAATGTAGTAGTGTCTGTAGTATAGAGTGTAAATGGTGTAGTGTCTGTAGTATAGAGTGTAAATGGTGTAGTGTCTGTGGTATAGAGTGTAAATGGTGTAGTGTCTGTAGTATAGAGTGTAAATGTAGAATAGAGTGTAAATGGTGTAGTGTCTGTAGTATAGAGTGTAAATGGTGTAGTGTCTGTGGTATAGAGTGTAAATGGTGTAGTGTCTGTAGTATAGAGTGGAAATGTAGAATAGAGTGTAAATGGTGTAGTGTCTGTAGTATAGAGTGTAAATGGTGTAGTGTCTGTGGTATAGAGTGTAAATGTAGTAGTGTCTGTAGTATAGAGTGTAAATGTGGTATAGAGTGTAAATGGTGTAGTGTCTGTAGTATAGAGTGTAAATGTAGTATAGAGTGTAAATGGTGAAGTGTCTGTGGTATAGAGTGTAAATGGTGTAGTGTCTGTAGTATAGAGTGGAAATGTAGAATAGAGTGTAAATGGTGTAGTGTCTGTAGTATAGAGTGTAAATGGTGTAGTGTCTGTAGTATAGAGTATAAATGTAGTATAGAGTGTAAATGTGGTATAGAGTGTAAATGTGGTATAGAGTGTAAATGGTGTAGTGTCTGTGGTATAGAGTGTAAATGGTGTAGTGTCTGTAGTATAGAGTGTAAATGGTGTAGTGTCTGTAGTATAGAGTGTAAATGTGGTATAGAGTGTAAATGGTGTAGTGTCTGTGGTATAGAGTGTAAATGGTGTAGTGTCTGTGGTATAGAGTGTAAATGGTGTAGTGTCTATAGTATAGAGTGTAAATGTAGTAGTGTCTGTAGTATAGAGTGTAAATGTAGAATAGAGTGTAAATGGTGTAGTGTCTCTAGTATAGAGTGTAAATGGTGAAGTGTCTGTAGTATAGAGTGTAAATGTAGTATAGAGTGTAAATGGTGTAGTGACTCTAGCATAGAGTGTAAATGATGTACTGTCTCTAGTATAGAGTGTAAATGATGTAGTGTCTGTAGTATAGAGTGTAAATGGTGTAGTGTCTGTAGTATAGAGTGTAAATGGTGTAGTGTCTGTAGTATAGAGTGTAAATGGTGTAGTGTCTGTAGTATAGAGTGTAAATGGTGTAGTGTCTGTAGTATAGAGTGTAAATGGTGTAGTGTCTGTAGTATAGAGTGTAAATGTAGTATAGAGTGTAAATGGTGTAGTGTCTGTAGTATAGAGTGTAAATGGTGTAGTGTCTGTAGTATAGAGTGTAAATGTGGTATAGAGTGTAAATGGTGTAGTGTCTGTAGTATAGAGTGTAAATGGTGTAGTGTCTGTGGTATAGAGTGTAAATGGTGTAGTGTCTGTAGTATAGAGTGTAAATGTAGTAGTGTCTGTAGTATAGAGTGTAAATGTAGAATAGAGTGTAAATGGTGTAGTGTCTGTAGTATAGAGTGTAAATGGTGTAGTGTCTGTGGTATAGAGTGTAAATGGTGTAGTGTCTGTAGTATAGAGTGTAAATGTAGTAGTGTCTGTAGTATAGAGTGTAAATGTAGTATAGAGTGTAAATGGTGTAGTGTCTGTAGTATAGAGTGTAAATGGTGTAGTGTCTGTAGTATAGAGTGGAAATGTAGAATAGAGTGTAAATGGTGTAGTGTCTGTAGTATAGAGTGTAAATGGTGTAGTGTCTGTGGTATAGAGTGTAAATGTAGTAGTGTCTGTAGTATAGAGTGTAAATGTGGTATAGAGTGTAAATGGTGTAGTGTCTGTAGTATAGAGTGTAAATGGTGTAGTGTCTGTAGTATAGAGTGTAAATGTGGTATAGAGTTTAAATGTGGTATAGAGTGTAAATGGTGTAGTGTCTGTAGTATAGAGTATAAATGTAGTATAGAGTGTAAATGTGGTATAGAGTTTAAATGTGGTATAGAGTGTAAATGGTGTAGTGTCTGTAGTATAGAGTGTAAATGTGGTATAGAGTGTAAATGGTGTAGTGTCTGTAGTATAGAGTGTAAATGGTGTAGTGTCTGTAGTATAGAGTGTAAATGTGGTATAGAGTGTAAATGGTGTAGTGTCTGTGGTATAGAGTGTAAATGGTGTAGTGTCTGTGGTATAGAGTGTAAATGGTGTAGTGTCTATAGTATAGAGTGTAAATGTAGTAGTGTCTGTAGTATAGAGTGTAAATGTAGAATAGAGTGTAAATGGTGTAGTGTCTGTAGTATAGAGTGTAAATGGTGTAGTGTCTGTGGTATAGAGTGTAAATGGTGTAGTGTCTGTAGTATAGAGTGTAAATGGTGTAGTGTCTGTGGTATAGAGTGTAAATGGTGTAGTGTCTGTAGTATAGAGTGTAAATGGTGTAGTGTCTGTAGTATAGAGTGTAAATGTAGTATAGAGTGTAAATGGCGTAGTGTCTGTAGTATAGAGTGGAAATGTAGAATAGAGTGTAAATGGTGTAGTGTCTGTAGTATAGAGTGTAAATGGTGTAGTGTCTGTGGTATAGAGTGTAAATGTAGTAGTGTCTGTAGTATAGAGTGTAAATGTGGTATAGAGTGTAAATGGTGTAGTGTCTGTAGTATAGAGTGTAAATGGTGTAGTGTCTGTAGTATAGAGTGTAAATGTAGTAGTGTCTGTAGTATAGAGTGTAAATGTAGTATAGAGTGTAAATGGTGTAGTGTCTGTAGTATAGAGTGTAAATGTAGAATAGAGTGTAAATGGTGTAGTGTCTGTAGTATAGAGTGTAAATGGTGTAGTGTCTGTGGTATAGAGTGTAAATGGTGTAGTGTCTGTAGTATAGAGTGTAAATGGTGTAGTGTCTGTAGTATAGAGTGGAAATGTAGAATAGAGTGTAAATGGTGTAGTGTCTGTAGTATAGAGTGTAAATGGTGTAGTGTCTGTAGTATAGAGTGTAAATGTAGTATAGAGTGTAAATGGTGTAGTGTCTGTGGTATAGAGTGTAAATGGTGTAGTGTCTGTAGTATAGAGTGGAAATGTAGAATAGAGTGTAAATGGTGTAGTGTCTGTAGTATAGAGTGTAAATGGTGTAGTGTCTGTGGTATAGAGTGTAAATGTAGTAGTGTCTGTAGTATAGAGTGTAAATGGTGTAGTGTCTGTAGTATAGAGTGTAAATGTGGTATAGAGTGTAAATGGTGTAGTGTCTGTGGTATAGAGTGTAAATGGTGTAGTGTCTGTGGTATAGAGTGTAAATGGTGTAGTGTCTGTGGTATAGAGTGTAAATGGTGTAGTGTCTCTAGTATAGAGTGTAAATGATGTAGTGTCTGTGGTATAGAGTGTAAATGGTGTAGTGTCTGTGGTATAGAGTGTAAATGGTGTAGTGTCTGTGGTATAGAGTGTAAATGGTGTAGTGTCTGTAGTATAGAGTGTAAATGGTGTAGTGTCTGTAGTATAGAGTGTAAATGGTGTAGTGTCTGTAGTATAGAGTGTAAATGGTGTAGTGTCTGTAGTATAGAGTGTAAATGTAGTATAGAGTGTAAATGGCATAGTGTCTGTAGTATAGAGTGTAAATGGTGTAGTGTCTGTAGTATAGAGTGGAAATGTAGAATAGAGTGTAAATGGTGTAGTGTCTGTAGTATAGAGTGTAAATGGTGTAGTGTCTGTGGTATAGAGTGTAAATGTAGTAGTGTCTGTAGTATAGAGTGTAAATGTGGTATAGAGTGTAAATGGTGTAGTGTCTGTGGTATAGAGTGTAAATGTAGTAGTGTCTGTAGTATAGAGTGTAAATGTAGTAGTGTCTGTAGTATAGAGTGTAAATGTAGTAGTGTCTGTAGTATAGAGTGTAAATGTAGAATAGAGTGTAAATGGTGTAGTGTCTGTAGTATAGAGTGTAAATGGTGTAGTGTCTGTGGTATAGAGTGTAAATGTAGTAGTGTCTGTAGTATAGAGTGTAAATGTAGTAGTGTCTGTAGTATAGAGTGTAAATGTAGAATAGAGTGTAAATGGTGTAGTGTCTGTAGTATAGAGTGTAAATGTAGAATAGAGTGTAAATGGTGTAGTGTCTGTAGTATAGAGTGTAAATGGTGTAGTGTCTGTAGTATAGAGTGTAAATGTAGTAGTGTCTGTAGTATAGAGTGTAAATGTAGAATAGAGTGTAAATGGTGTAGTGTCTGTAGTATAGAGTGTAAATGGTGTAGTGTCTGTGGTATAGAGTGTAAATGTAGTATAGAGTGTAAATGTGGTATAGAGTTTAAATGTGGTATAGAGTGTAAATGGTGTAGTGTCTGTAGTATAGAGTATAAATGTAGTATAGAGTGTAAATGTGGTATAGAGTTTAAATGTGGTATAGAGTGTAAATGGTGTAGTGTCTGTGGTATAGAGTGTAAATGGTGTAGTGTCTGTAGTATAGAGTGTAAATGGTGTAGTGTCTGTAGTATAGAGTGTAAATGTGGTATAGAGTGTGAATGGTGTAGTGTATGTAGTATAGAGTGTAAATGGTGTAGTGTCCGTAGTATAGAGTGTAAATGTAGTATAGAGTGTAAATGTGGTATAGAGTGTAAATGGTGTAGTGTCTGTAGTATAGAGTGTAAATTGTGTACTGTCTGTAGTATAGAGTGTAAATGGTGTAGTGTCTGTAGTATAGAGTGTAAATGTGGTATAGAGTGTAAATGGTGTAGTGTCTGTAGTATAGAGTGTAAATGGTGTAGTGTCTGTAGTATGGAGTGTAAATGTAGTATAGAGTGTAAATGGTGTAGTGTCTGTAGTATAGAGTGTAAATGTGGTATAGAGTGTAAATGTGGTATAGAGTGTAAATGGTGTAGTGTCTGTAGTATAGAGTGTAAATGTGGTATAGAGTGTAAATGGTGTAGTGTCTGTAGTATAGAGTGTAAATGGTGTAGTGTCTGTGGTATAGAGTGTAAATGTAGTATAGAGTGTAAATGTGGTATAGAGTGTAAATGGTGTAGTGTCCGTAGTATAGAGTGTAAATGTGGTATAGAGTGTAAATGGTGTAGTGTCTGTAGTATAGAGTGTAAATGTGGTATAGAGTGTAAATGGTGTAGTGTCTGTAGTATAGAGTGTAAATGGTGTAGTGTCTGTGGTATAGAGTGTAAATGTAGTATAGAGTGTAAATGTGGTATAGAGTGTAAATGGTGTAGTGTCTGTAGTATAGAGTGTAAATGGTGTAGTGTCTGTGGTATAGAGTGTAAATGTAGTATAGAGTGTAAATGTGGTATAGAGTGTAAATGGTGTAGTGTCTGTAGTATAGAGTGTAAATGTAGTATAGAGTGTAAATGTGGTATAGAGTGTAAATGGTGTAGTGTCTGTAGTATAGAGTGTAAATGTAGTATAGAGTGTAAATGTGGTATAGAGTGTAAATGGTGTAGTGTCTGTAGTATAGAGTGTAAATGTAGTATAGAGTGTAAATGGTGTAGTGTCTGTAGTATAGAGTGTAAATGGTGTAGTGTCTGTGGTATAGAGTGTAAATGTAGTATAGAGTGTAAATGTAGTATAGAGTTTAAATGTGGTATAGAGTGTAAATGGTGTAGTGTCTGTAGTATAGAGTGTAAATGGTGTGGTGTCTGTAGTATAGAGTTTAAATGTGGTATAGAGTGTAAATGGTGTAGTGTCTGTAGTATAGAGTGTAAATGTAGTATAGAGTGTAAATGTGGTATAGAGTGTAAATGGTGTAGTGTCTGTAGTATCGAGTGTAAATGTAGTATAGAGTGTAAATGTGGTATAGAGTGTAAATGGTGTAGTGTCTGTAGTATCGAGTGTAAATGTAGTATAGAGTGTAAATATGGTATAGAGTGTAAATGGTGTAGTGTCTGTAGAATAGAGTTTAAATGGTGTAGTGTCTGTAGTATAGAGTGTAAATGTGGCTCTAACTATAGAATAGAGTAACTATAGTATAGAGTGTAACTATAGTATAGAGTGTAACTATAGTATAGAGTGTAACTATAGAATAGAGTGTAACTATAGTATAGAGTGTAACTATAGAATAGAGTGTAAATGTAGTATTTAGTGTACATGTAGTATAGAGTGTAACTAGAGTATAGAGCGTAACTATAGTATAGAGTGTAACTAGAGTACAGAGCGTAACTATAGTATAGAGTGTAACTATAGTATAGAGTGTAACTATAGAATAGAGTGTAACTACAGTATAGAGTGTAACTATAGAATAGAGTGTAACTATAGAATAGAGTGTAACTATAGTATAGAGTGTAACTATAGTATAGAGTGTAACTATAGTATAGAGTGTAACTATAGTATAGAGTGTAACTACAGTATAGAGTGTAACTATAGTATAGAGTGTAACTATAGTATAGAGTGTAACTATAGTATAGAGTGTAACTATAGAATAGAGTGTAACTATAGAATAGAGTGTAACTATAGAATAGAGTGTAACTATAGTATAGAGCGTAACTATAGTATAGAGTGTAACTACAGTATAGAGCGTAACTATAGTATAGAGTGTAACTATAGAATAGAGTAACTATAGTATAGAGTGTAACTACAGTATAGAGTGTAACTATAGAATAGAGTAACTATAGTATAGAGTGTAACTATAGTATAGAGTGTAACTACAGTATAGAGTGTAACTATAGTATAGAGTGTAACTATAGTATAGAGTGTAACTACAGTATAGAGTGTAACTATAGTATAGAGTGTAACTATAGTATAGAGTGTAACTATAGTATAGAGTGTAACTATAGAATAGAGCATAAATATAGTGCAGCGGGTAAATGTTGTAGTGTCTGTAGTATTGTGTAGTACAGACTATACATGTTGTAGTGTCTGTAGTATTGTGTAGTACAGACTATACATGTTGTAGTGTCTGTAGTATTGTGTAGTACAGACTATACATGTTGTAGTGTCTGTAGTATTGTGTAGTACAGACTATACATGTTGTAGTGCCTGTAGTATTGTGTAGTACAGACTATACATGTTGTAGTGTCTGTAGTATTGTGTAGTACAGACTATAAATGTTGTAGTGTCTGTAGTATTGTGTAGTACAGACTATAAATGTTGTAGTGTCTGTAGTATTGTGTAGTACAGACTATACATGTTGTAGTGTCTGTAGTATTGTGTAGTACAGACTATACATGTTGTAGTGTATGTAGTATTGTGTAGTACAGACTATACATGTTGTAGTGTCTGTAGTATTGTGTAGTACAGACTATAAATGTTGTAGTGTCTGTAGTATTGTGTAGTACAGACTATACATGTTGTAGTGTCTATAGTATTGTGTAGTACAGACTATACATGTTGTAGTGTCTGTAGTATTGTGTAGTACAGACTATACATGTTGTAGTGTCTGTAGTATTGTGTAGTACAGACTATACATGTTGTAGTGTCTGTAGTATTGTGTAGTACAGACTATAAATGTTGTAGTGTCTGTAGTATTGTGTAGTACAGACTATACATGTTGTAGTGTCTGTAGTATTGTGTAGTACAGACTATACATGTTGTAGTGTCTGTAGTATTGTGTAGTACAGACTATAAATGTTGTAGTGTCTGTAGTATTGTGTAGTACAGACTATACATGTTGTAGTGTCTGTAGTATTGTGTAGTACAGACTATACATGTTGTAGTGTCTGTAGTATTGTGTAGTACAGACTATAAATATTGTAGTGTCTGTAGTATTGTGTAGTACAGACTATACATGTTGTAGTGTCTGTAGTATTGTGTAGTACAGACTATACATGTTGTAGTGTCTGTAGTATTGTGTAGTACAGACTATACATGTTGTAGTGTCTGCAGTATTGTGTAGTACAGACTATACATGTTGTAGTGTCTGTAGTATTGTGTAATACAGACTATAAATGTTGTAGTGTCTGTAGTATTGTGTAGTACAGACTATAAATGTTGTAGTGTCTGTAGTATTGTGTAGTACAGACTATACATGTTGTACTGTCTAGCACAGAGTGTAAACATTGTACTATACAGTGCACTTGTGTTGTAGAGTGTAAATCTTGCAGTGTATAGTTTAAATGTTTTAGTATATAATGTAAATGTAGTATGTAGTGTAAATGTAGTATCGAGTTTAAATGTTGGAGTGCAGAGTGTAACTTTTGGAGTATAGAGTGTAAATGCTGTAACGAGTGTAAATGTAGCACAGAGTGTAAATTTTGTATAGTGTGTAAATGTAATATACATTGTAAATGTTGTACATAGTGTAAATGTAGTATTGAGTGTAAATGTAGTATAGAGTGTAAATGTAATATAGAGTGTAAACATAGTATTGAGTGTAAATCTAGTATTGAGTGTAAACCTAGTATTGAGTGTAAATGTAGTATTGAGTGTAAATGTAGTATTGAGTGTAAACCTAGTATTGAGTGTAAATGTAGTATTGAGTGTAAATGTAGTATTGAGTGTAAACCTAGTATTGAGTGTAAATGTAATATAGAGTGTAAATGTAGTATTGAGTTTAAATGTAGTATTGAGTGTAAACCTAGTATTGAGTGTAAATGTAGTATTGAGTGTAAATGTAATATAGAGTGTAAATGTAGTATAAAGCATAAATGTAGTAGTATCGCTTGTAAATGTAGTATAAATGCAATATCTGTTGTATTGTTCCCCTCTCACCTTCTTCCCTCCCAGCTGCAGCTTGTGTTTCCTCTCCAGAGTTCCCTCCATCGTCTGCAGCTCAGACCCACTCCCATTCTGATGACAGGTTTGAAAGAAATACATGACCAAAGAGATCAACACATCCCAATATCAGCCGGAGATCAATACATCCCAATATCAGACAGAGATCAATACATCCCAATATCAGACAGAGATCAACACATCCCAATCAGACACAAAAATGTGACTTTATTCACTCAATAGAAAAGGCACAAGATGCCTAACTAGCTGACTAACTAGCTGACTAACTATAATAACTAGAGGACTAACCAGATGACTAACCAGCTGACTAACTAGCTGACTAACTATCTGACTAAATAGATGCCTAACTAGCTGACTAAACATGTGCCTAACTAGCTTATAAACTAGCTGACTAAATATATGCCTAACTAGCTGACTAACTAACTGACTAACTAACTGACTAACTAGATGACTAACCAGATGACTAACTAGCTGACTAACTAGTTGACTATCCAGAGGACTAACCAGATGACTAACTAGCTGACTAACTAGTTGCCAAACTAGAGGACTAACTATACTAACTTGCTGACTAACTAGTTGACTAACCATATGACTAACTAGACTAACTATATGACTAACCAGATGACTAACTATATGACTAACTAGTTGACTAACCAGATGGCTAACCATATGAAAACTAGCTGACTAACTAGTTGACTACCTAGTTGACTAACTAGTTGACTAACCATATGACTAACTAGACTAACTATATGACTAACCAGATGACTAACCATATGAAAAACTAGCTGACTAACTAGTTGACTAACTAGTTGACTAACCAGATGACTAACTAGACTAACTAGATGACTAACCAGATGACCAACTAGATGACTAACCAGATGGCTAACCAGATGGCTAACTAGCTGACTAACCAGATGACTAACTCGATTACCTACCATATTACTAACTCAATGAATAACTAGCTGACTAACTAGTTCACTAACTAGAACACTAACTATACTAACTAGATGACTAACTAGATGACTAACCAGATGACTAACTAGATTACCTACCATATTACTAACTCAATGAATAACTAGCTGACTAACTAGTTCACTAACTAGAACACTAACTATACTAACTAGATGACTAACTAGATGACTAACTAGTTGACTAACTAGAGGACTAACTAGACTAACTAGATGACTAACCAGATGGCTAACCAGATGACTAACTAGATGACTAACTAGCTGTATGACTGTGTTGTCTTTTCCTCCAGGTCACCCTCCATAGTGCCACATTGTCCCCCTGTGGCCAGTCTCTGTCCCTGCTCCTCAAGGCCTCTCACCATAGTGCCACATCGCCCCCTGTGGCCAGACTCTCTCCATGCTTTTCCATTACACCTTCCAGAGTGCCACAACTTGTAGCTCGCTGATTGTTTCCGTGCAGACCCATGTGGACAGACAGCAGACTCATTGATGGGTCCTGGAGAGGGGGAGAGATCCTCTCAGGGTCAAGATTGACATTCACTGAGTTTATTTACAAGTATTTGCTGAATGGAGTCATTTGTCTGTTACTGTCAAGAGAAAATTGATAACAGTTGTACATAAAAGAGTGAAACAGTGATAAGAGATACAACTGAGATGCAGTAGAGACAGTAGAGTAGAGACAGTAGAGTAGAGACAGCAGAGTAGAGACAGCAGAGTAGAGACAGCAGAGTAGAGACAGCAGAGTAGAGACAGTAGAGTAGAGACAGTAGAGTAGAGACAGCAGAATAGAGACAGCAGAGTAGAGACAGTAGAGTAGAGACAGCAGAGTAGAGACAGTAGAGACAGCAGAGTAGAGACAGTAGAGTAGAGTAGAGACAGCAGAATAGAGACAGCAGAGTAGAGACAGTAGAGTAGAGACAGTAGAGTAGAGACAGCAGAGTAGAGCCAGTAGAGACAGCAGAGTAGAGACAGTAGAGTAGAGACAGCAGAGTAGAGACAGTAGATTAGAGAAAGCAGAGTAGAGACAGCAGAGTAGAGACAGCAGAGTAGAGACAGTAGAGTAGAGACAGCATAGTAGAGACAGCAGACTAGAGAAGGTAGAGAAGAGACAGCAGAGTAGAGACAGCAGAGTAGAGACAGTAGAGTAGAGACAGCAGAGTAGAGACAGCAGAGTAGAGACAGCAGAGTAGAGACAGTAGAGTAGAGACAGTAGAGTAGAGACAGCAGAGTAGAGACAGTAGATTAGAGACAGTAGAGTAGAGACAGCAGAGTGAGACAGTAGAGACAGCAGAGTAGAGACAGTAGAGTGGAGACAGTAGAGTAGAGACAGCAGAGCAGAGACAGTAGAGTAGAGACAGCAGAGTAGAGACAGTAGAGTAGAGACAGTAGAGACAGCAGAGTAGAGACAGTAGAGTAGAGACAGTAGAGACAGCAGAGTATAGAAAGCAGAGCAGAGACTGTAGAGTAAAGACAGTAGAGACAGCAGAGTTGAGACAGTAGAGACAGCAAAGTAGAGACAGTAGAGTAGACACAGTAGAGTAGAGACAGTAGAGACAGCAGAGTAGAGACAGTAGAGTAGAGACAGTAGAGTAGAGACAGTAGAGTAGAGACAGTAGAGACAGCAGAGTAGAGACAGTAGAGTAGAGACAGTAGAGTAGAGACAGCAGAGCAGAGACAGTAGAGTAGAGACAGCAGACTAGAGACAGCAGAGTAGAGACAGTAGAGACAGTAGAGTAGAGACAGTAGAGTAGAGACAACAGAGTAGAGACAGCAGAGACAGCAGAGAGAGACAGTAGAGACAGCAGAGTATAGAAAGCAGAGCAGAGACTGTAGAGTAAAGACAGTAGAGACAGCAGAGTTGAGACAGTAGAGACAGCAAAGTAGAGACAGTAGAGTAGACACAGTAGAGTAGAGACAGTAGAGACAGCAGAGTAGAGACAGTAGAGTAGAGACAGTAGAGTAGAGACAGCAGAGTAGAGACAGTAGAGTAGAGACAGTATAGTAGAGACAGTAGAGTAGAGACAGTAGAGACAGCAAAGCAGAGACAGTAGAGTAGACACAGTAGAGCAGAGACAGTAGAGACAGTAGAGTAGGGACAGTAGAGTAGAGACAGCAGAGTAGAGACAGTAGAGACAGTAGAGTAGAGACAGTAGAGACAGCAGAGTAGAGACAGTAGAGACAGCAGAGTAGAGACAGCAGAGACAGTAGAGTAGAGACAGTAGAGTAGAGACAGCAAAGTAGAGACAGTAGAGTAGAGACTGCAGAGTAGAGACTGCAGAGTAGAGACAGCAGAGACAGAGTAGAGACAGGAGAGTAGAGACAGCAGAGTAGAGACAGCAGAGTAGAGACAGTAGACTAGAGACTGCAGAGTAGAGACAGCAGAGTAGAGACAGCAGAGTAGAGACAGCAGAGAGAGACAGTAGAGTAGAGACAGTAGAGTAGAGACAGCAGAGACAGAGTAGAGACAGGAGAGTAGAGACAGCAGAGTAGAGACAGTAGACTAGAGACTGCAGAGTAGAGACTGCAGAGTAGAGACTGCAGAGTAGAGACTGCAGAGTAGAGACTGCAGAGAGAGACAGTAGAGTAGAGACAGTAGAGTAGAGACAGTAGAGTAGAGACAGCAGAGTAGAGACAGTAGAGTAGAGACTGCAGAGTAGAGACTGCAGAGTAGAGACTGCAGAGTAGAGACTGCAGAGTAGAGACAGCAGAGTAGAGACAGTAGAGACAGCAGAGTAGAGACAGGAGAGTAGAGACAGCAGAGTAGAGACAGCAGAGTAGAGACAGTAGAGTAGAGACAGTAGAGTAGAGACAGCAGAGTAGAGACTGCAGAGTAGAGACTGCAGAGTAGAGACTGCAGAGTAGAGACAGCAGAGACAGAGTAGAGACAGGAGAGTAGAGACAGCAGAGTAGAGACAGCAGAGTAGAGACAGCAGAGTAGAGACAGCAGAGTAGAGACAGTAGAGTAGAGACTGCAGAGTAGAGACTGCAGAGTAGAGACTGCAGAGTAGAGACAGCAGAGACAGAGTAGAGACAGGAGAGTAGAGACAGCAGAGTAGAGACAGTAGACTAGAGACTGCAGAGTAGAGACTGCAGAGTAGAGACAGTAGAGTAGAGACAGTAGAGTAGAGACAGCAGAGTAGAGACAGCAGAGTAGAGACAGTAGAGTAGAGACAGTAGAGTAGAGACAGTAGAGTAGAGACAGCAGAGTAGAGACAGTAGAGTAGAGACTGCAGAGTAGAGACTGCAGAGTAGAGACAGCAGAGTAGAGACAGTAGAGTATAGACAGTAGAGTAGAGACAGCAAAGTAGAGACAGTAGAGACAGAGTAGAGACATAAGAGTAGAGACAGCAGAGTAGAGACAGCAGAGTAGAGACAGTAGAGTAGAGACTGCAGAGTAGAGACTGCAGAGTAGAGACAGTAGAGTAGAGACAGCAGAGTAGAGACTGCAGAGTAGAGACTGCAGAGTAGAGACTGCAGAGTAGAGACTGCAGAGTAGAGGCAGTATAGTAGAGACAGTAGAGTAGAGACAGCAGAGTAGAGACAGCAGAGTCGAGACAGCAGAGTCGAGACAGTAGAGTAGAGACAGCAGACTAGAGACAGCAGAGTAGAGACAGTAGAGTAGTGACAGCAAAGTAGAGACAGTAGAGTAGAGACAGCAGACTAGAGAAGGTAGAGAAGAGACAGCAGAGTAGAGACAGCAGAGTAGAGACAGCAGAGTAGAGACAGCAGAGTAGAGACAGCAGAGTAGAGACAGCAGAGTAGAGACAGCAGAGTAGAGACAGTAGAGTAGAGACTGCAGAGTAGAGACAGCAGAGTAGAGACAGCAGAGTAGAGACAGCAGAGTAGAGACAGCAGAGTAGAGACAGTAGAGTAGAGACAGCAGACTAGAGAAGGTAGAGAAGAGACAGCAGAGTAGAGACAGCAGAGTAGAGACAGCAGAGTAGAGACAGCAGAGTAGAGACAGCAGAGTAGAGACAGTAGAGTAGAGACAGTAGAGTAGAGACAGCAGAGTAGAGAAAACAGTAGCTCAGTGATCTCTGAGGTCAAAGTCAGTGAGCCTGTCAAAAGTAGACCTCACCTTTGGACAACCTGTGTCCTCCATCTTCTCCTCCTCATCCTCTTCCTCCTCCTCCTCCTCTCTATACTGGTAGATGTATCTCTTCTGGTCCTCCATTTCCGGTAGCTTGACGGGTTCTGCTGCCGTTTCATTGACCAGTGCTGTGGTCCTCCAGGGTTGGTCCTGAATAGGGAAAGCTGCCCAGGACCTCATGTCTCTGTTAGCCAGCATAGGGAGCTCTTCTCTGAGTTAGGGTCTTGGCTAAAGCCCTGGTCCTGGTTCTGGTCCTGGTTGTACCCCAGTAGGGTTTGGAGGGAGGAGGGGAGTGTGAATTCTGCCACCAGAAGGTTAGGGGCAGAGGTTGTTATCAGCTTTCTGTAGGGGGTAGCCTGGGGTTGGGCCTTGGGGGGTGAGAGGGGGTCTGTGGTCAGTCCTGGGGTGTTGCTACTTCCCCCCTCCTCCTCCTCTTGGTGTGGCTGGTACATGATGTCAGAGGAGATACTCTGTCTGTAGCCATTGCTATGGTTCCAGATGTCCTCCAGCTCCTCCTCTACCTCCTCAAACTGCTGGTGGTCTGGATGGATGGTGAGGTCGGGGTCGACCGGATCAGAGTCGAGTTCTGTCTCTGTCTGGTGGTGTCTGTTTCTGGGTGTTGTTTTTGTCTCTGGGTGGGCAGGAGCTGGGGTTGCTGTGGGATTTCCCCTGGGTGTGGACACAGCCTCCATACGCCCCTCCTCCAGAGACACTAGCCTCCCCACCACAGTCCTCATGGGCTGGGGCTCTTGGAGAACATCAGGTGCATTGAGCTTCAAGCTCCTAGAGTTGGAGACACCAGAGATGCCAGAGTCCATAGAGTCTTGCATCATACTCCCTAACCCACTGACCTTCAGATTCACAACCATCTGAGAAGCTTGGCTGGTCTCCTGGAGGTCAACACTCTCTCTATGGGTCTTCAACCTATGATGGTACTGGTGTCCATTGAGGTCCTGAATGAGGCACTCATGGTTCTGATAGGCTGAGGAGGGACAGGGGTCCTTGCTCTCATAGTTCTTATAGGCTGAGGAGGGACAGGGTCCTTGCTCTCATAGTTCTTATAGGCTGAGGATGGACAGGGTCCTTGCTCTCATAGTTCTTATAGGCTGAGGATGGACAGGGGTCATTGCGCTCATGGTTCTGATAGGCTGAGGAGGGACAGGGGTCCTTGCTCTCATAGTTCTTATAGGCTGAGGATGGACAGGGGTCATTGCGCTCATGGTTCTGATAGGCTGAGGAGGGACAGGGGTCCTTGCTCTCATGGTTCTGATAGGCTGAGGAGGGACAGGGGTCCTTGCTCTCATGGTTCTGATAGGCTGAGGAGGGACAGGGGTCCTTGCGCTCATGGTTCTGATAGGCTGAGGAGGGACAGGGGTCCTTGCTCTCATAGTTCTTATAGGCTGAGGATGGACAGGGGTCCTTGCTCTCATGGTTCTGATAGGCTGAGGAGGGACAGGGGTCCTTGCTCTCATGGTTCTGATAGGCTGAGGAGGGACAGGGGTCCTTGCTCTTTACAATGGGACTTCTACTAACCATGGTCGTTTCCATGTAATTGTAATGGTCTCGGTTCATTGGAGTGGGACTCTTTGGGCAATAAGCTGTGATTGGTGGTTGCTTGCTGAAGATGAGGTCCGACCACTCCTGCTCAGGCTCCTGGAGCACGGTCTGGATCTGTGATAGGGATATGTCATTGCTTGATACGTTCTCATCCCAGTCCTCATCCAGGGCAGGAGGAGGAGGAGGAGGAAAATCTGTATCTAGATTAGACAGAGGCTCCAGCTGAACAGCCTGTGTCAGTGGCTTTGTCTGTTTTAGTATTTGTGTCGGTGTCTGGGGCTGGGCCTGTGTCAGTAGTGGTTGTGTCTGTGTCAGTAGTGGTTGTGTCTGTGTCGGTAGTGGTTGTGTCTGTGTCAGTAGTGGCTGTGTCAGTGTCAGTAGTGGCTGTGTCAGTGTCAGTGTCAGTAGTGGCTGTGTCTGTATCTGTGTCAGTAGTGGTTGTGTCTGTGTCGGTAGTGGTTGTGTCTGTGTCAGTAGTGGCTGTGTCAGTGTCAGTGTCAGTAGTGGCTGTGTCTGTATCTGTGTCATTGTTTCATGTCTGTAAGTAGTGACGGCCTCATTGTCTGGTGCTCTGTGCGTGTCTGATGGAGGGGAGCGGGTACGTTTGAAAGAGCTGAGGGCTGCATGTGTCTCTGTGTGAGGGTTGGGATTGAGGTTTGGGTTGGGGGTTCCCCTGTGTTCTGGGAGTCCTATAGTGATGACATCCTGTATACTGGGGATCAACCTCATGTCTTTGGAGAGGTCGAATGTCAAAACAGACCCCAGAGACAGGAACCTGCAGTGGCTCCTCACTTGGCCCCTGGGTGGAGCTATAGAGACTGCCTCTGTCACTGCATAGGGGCTGACAGTGGAGACCCCAGAACATTCATCTTCAATATCCCTGGCCAATGGGTTATCCATGTAGTCCACAAGTTCCACCCCCTGCCCTGGCCCCACCCCCTCGGCCTTTAATAGGCTCTTCTTCTTCCTCCGGCCCTCCTTCATTGGCCAGGTCTGGGTGTCGTACAGCGTGATTTGCTGGGGTGCAGCTTCAGCAGGACATGCCACCTCTGTCTGCTCCTCCCCCTCTACAACCATGATTTTCTGAATGGTGTGGCGGCCAGCGTCTCTCTTCCTTCTCCTCTTCTTGCTCCTTATCTTCAGACTAGAGAAGATGGAGGTGTTCTTGGGCAGGGAGGAGGGGGATGAAGAGGAGGAGGTCTTGGTGTGGAGGCGGGGCAGTAAAATACTCTCGTATGTAGGAGCTGATGTCATGTTGTTGTCCTTTAAATAGAGGAGGACAGAACACAGGTTTAGACAGGAGAGGAGGAGATAAGAAAAGAGACGGGGTTAGAGATGGAGAGAGGAGGACTGGAGAGAGGATATTAGACAGGAAAAGAGAGGGAGAGGAGGAGGGGCGGAGATAAGAGAGGAGACAGGGAGGAGAAGAGACAGGGATGGAGAGGGAGAGGAGAAGAGACAGGGTTAGAGAGGGAGAGGAGAGGAGGGGCGGAGATAAGAGAGGAGACAGGGATAGAGAGAAGACAGGGATGGAGAGGGAAAGAGAGGAGAGGAGAGGAGTAGAGAGGAGGATATTAGATAGGAATAGAGAGGGAGAGGAGAGGAGGGGCGGAGATAAGAGAGGACACAGGGAGGAGAGGAGCCAGGGTTAGAGAGGGTGAGGAGAGGAGACAGGGTTAGAGAGGGTGAGGAGAGGAGACAGGGTTAGAGAGGGCGAGGAGAGGAGACAGGGATAGAGAGGGAGAGGAGAGGAGACAGGGTTAGAGGAAGAGGAGAGGAGACAGGGTTAGAGAGGGAGAGGAGAAGAGAGGAGACAGGGTTAGAGAGGGAGAGGAGAAGAGACAGGGATAGAGAGGGAGAGGAGAAGGGACAGGGATAGAGAGGGAGAGGAGACAGGGTTAGAGGGAGAGGAGAAGAGACAGGGATAGAGAGGGAGAGGAGAAGGGACAGGGATAGAGAGGGAGAGGAGAGGAGAGGAGACAGGGTTAGAGAGGGAGAGGAGAAGGGACAGGGATAGAGAGGGAGGAGAGGGGACAGGGTTAGAGAGGGAGAGGAGAAGAGACAGGGATAGAGGAAGAGGAGAGGAGAAGAGACAGGGTTAGAGAGGGAGAGGAGAAGAGACAGGGATAGAGAGGGAGAGGAGACAGGGTTAGAGAGGGAGAGGAGAAGGGACAGGGCTAGAGAGGGAGAGGAGAGGAGAGGAGACAGGGTTAGAGAGGGAGAGGAGAAGAGACAGGGATAGAGAGGGAGAGGAGAAGAGAGGAGACAGGGTTAGAGAGGGAGAGGAGAAGAGACAGGGATAGAGAGGAAGAGGAGAAGGGACAGGGATAGAGAGGGAGAGGAGAGAGGGAGAGGAGAAGAGACAGGGATAGAGAGGGAGAGGAGAAGGGACAGGGATAGAGAGGGAGAGGAGAGGAGAGGAGACAGGGTTAGAGAGGGAGAGGAGAAGGGACAGGGATAGAGAGGGAGAGGAGAGAGGAGAGGAGAGGAGAGGAGAGGAGGAGACAGGGTTAGAGAGGGAGAGGAGAAGAGACAGGGATAGAGGAAGAGGAGAGGAGACAGGGTTAGAGAGGGAGAGGAGAGGAGACAGGGATAGAGAGGGAGAGGAGAGGAGAGGAGAAGAGACAGGGTTAGAGGAAGAGGAGAGGAGAAGAGACAGGGTTAGAGAGGACAGGAGAAGAGACAGGGATAGAGAGGGAGAGGAGAAGAGACAGGGATAGAGAGGAAGAGGAGACAGGGTTAGAAAGTTAACAGTATTGGACAATTATGTTTCAGATTGTTAGTGCAAATGGTTATCAGGGCAGAGAGCCTCAAGCAGCATTCCTCTGCTAACAGATCATGCGTCCCTAATGGCACCCTATCCCTACCCTGGTTAAAGTAGTGCACAATGTAGGGAATATACAGTCAGTATACCAAACATTAGGAACACCTTCCTAATATTGTGATGATACACATTTTTTACTTGTTTTTTATTTCACCTTTATTTAGCCAGGTAGGCCAGATCACCTTTATTTAGCCAGGTAGGCCAGATCACCTTTATTTAGCCAGGTAGGCCAGATCACCTTTACTTAGCCAGGTAGGCCAGATCACCTTTATTTAGCCAGGTAGGCAAGTTGAGAACAAGTTCTCATTTACAACTGTGACCTGGCCAAGATAAAGCAAAGCAGTTCGACACAAACAACAACACAGAGTTATACATGGAGTAAACAAACATACAATCAATAATACAGTATAAACAAGTCTTTTTACAGCATATGCAAATGAGGGATGAGGGGTGGTCGTTTGACCGCAGATCCATTACGGATGCAGACAATGAGGCAGTAATCGCTGAGATCTTGGTTGAAAACAGCAGAGGTGTATTTGGAGGGTGAGTTAGTTAGGATGACATCTATGAGGGTGCCCGTGTTTACGGATTTGGAGTTGTACCTGGTGGGTTCATTGATAATTTGTGTGAGATTGAGGGCATCAAGCTTAGTTTGTAGGATGGCTGGAGTGTTAAGCATGTCCCAGTTTAGGTCACCTAAGCTCTGAAAATAGACAGGGGACAATCAATTCACATATGGTGTCCAGGGCACAGCTGGGGGCAGAAGGTGATCTATAGCAAGCGGCAACAGTGAGAGACTTGTTTCTCGAAAGATGGATTTTTAAAAGTAGAAGTGAATTGTTTGGGTACAGACCTGGATAGTAAGACAGAACTCTGCAGACTATCTCTGCGGTAGATTGCAACACCGCCCCCTTTGGCCATTCTATCTTGTCGGAAAATGTTATTGTTAGGGATGGAAATTTCAGGATTTTTGGTGGCCTTCCTAAACCAGGATTCAGACACAGCAAGTACAGTGCCTTGCGAAAGTATTCGGCCCCCTTGAACTTTGCGACCTTTTGCCACATTTCAGGCTTCAAACATAAACATATAAAACTGTATTTTTTGTGAAGAATCAACAACAAGTGGGACACAATCATGAAGTGGAACGACATTTATTGGATATTTCAAACTTTTTTAACAAATCAAAAACTGAAAAATTGGGCGTGCAAAATTATTCAGCCCCCTTAAGTTAATACTTTGTAGCGCCACCTTTTGCTGTGATTACAGCTGTAAGGGAATACCCCCCTGTATTGGACAAAAATGAATGGCATGTCATTGGCATCGGACAAACCATATACACATTGGCCAATACCACCCAATTCGGCGTTGATTCATCCAAAGTGTATTGCAAATGCCATATGGTAATTGCCAGTTGTAACACTTTAAAAATTCAACAGGGGGCAAATGCGCTCCACCGGGGTTTTTCATATTGGATATGTAACCCAAATTAATGTCCAAAAGTAAAATTTTGAAAAATGAACTTTTTCAAAAACTTATCACCCCTTAAAAAGTGCTTTCTGGACCGTTTTTCGAAATTCTTTCGATTTTTTTGTCAATTACACATGTGTAAGAACTGTATGAATATACTTTTGTCCAATTTTATTATCATAATTTTTTTAATTTTTTTATATGCGCATAAGGAATATGTTTTGTCCAATTCCAATATGATTTCATAGGAAGTCAAAAGTCAAAAGTCAAAAATGTCAAAATTTTGTAAAAACTTCACACACCCATAAAAAAGTGCTTTCTGGACCGTTTTTCGAAATTCTTTCGATTTTTTGTCAATTACACATGTGTAAGAACTGTATGAATATACTTTTGTCCAATTTTATTATCATAATTTTTTTTTTTTTTTTTTACATGCGCATAAGGAATATGTTTTGTCCAATTCCAATATGATTTCATAGGAAGTCAAAAGTCAAAAGTCAAAAATGTCAAAATTTTGTAAAAAACTTCACACACCCATAAAAAAGTGCTTTCTGGACCGTTTTTCGAAATTCTTTCGATTTTTTGTCAATTACACATGTGTAAGAACTGTATGAATATACTTTTGTCCAATTTTATTATCATAATTTTTTTTTTTTTTTTTTTACATGCGCATAAGGAATATGTTTTGTCCAATTCCAATATGATTTCATAGGAAGTCAAAGTCAAAAGTCAAAAATGTCAAAATTTTGTAAAAACTTCACACACCCTTAAAAAAGTGCTTTCTGGACCGTTTTTTGAAATTCTTTCAATTTTTTTGTCAATTACACATGTGTAAGAACTGTATGAATATACTTTTGTCCAATTTTATTATCATATTTTTTATATATTTTTTTAATTGTGCATAAGGATTTTTTTGTGGGCCAAATGACGTAAGAAATTTGACATGCTCAAAAATCCTGCAGAAATGCAAAATTGACTGGCCTGATGAACTCGGGATGGCCGGGCAGTGATAGTTGTTCCTTTCCATCACTCGTTGTGTTGACTTCATCATGTCCATTTTGTGATGTTTTTTCACTATATAATCATATTGCAAGTGCACGTGCATTTGCAATATGTTTCAATGTGCATTTACCATATGAAATTTGACCTTGCTCAAAAATGCAAAATTGACTGGTCTGATGAACACAGGATGGCCGAGCAGTGATAGTTGTACATTTCCATCACTCGTTGTGTTGATTTCATCATCTCCGTTAGGTGATGTTTTTACACTATAGAATCATATTGCAAATGCACGTGCATTGTTGTGCAACTGGTAACCCAAAAATAAAAATATGGTTGTAAATGCATTTACCGGTCATTCTGATATTAATGCTCGCTATGGGAACACAGGATGGCCGGGCAGTGATAGTTGTACATTTCCATCACTCGTTGTGTTGATTTCATCATGTCCATTAGGTGATGTTTTTACACTATAGAATCATATTGCAAGTGCGCGCGCATTTGCAATATGTTTCAATGTGCATTTACCATATGAAATTTGAAATGCTCAAAAATGCAAAATTGACTGGTCTGATGGACACAGGATGGCCGAGCAGTGATAGTTGTACATTTCCATCACTCGTTGTGTTGATTTCATCATGTCCATTAGGTGATGTTTTTTCACTATAGAATCATATTGCAAGTGCGCGCATTTGCAATATGTTTCAATGTGCATTTACCATATGAAATTTGAAATGCTCAAAAATGCAAAATTGACTGGTCTGATGGACACAGGATGGCCGAGCAGTGATAGTTGTACATTTCCATCACTCGTTGTGTTGATTTCATCATGTCCATTAGGTGATGTTTTTACACTATAGAATCATATTGCAAGTGCGCGCGCATTTGCAATATGTTTCAATGTGCATTTACCATATGAAATTTGACATGCTCAAAAATGCAAAATTGACTGGTCTGATGAACACAGGATGGCTGAGCAGTGATAGTTGTACATTTCCATCACCTGTTGTGTTGATTTCATCATGTCCATTTGTTTATGTTTTCTCACTTTTGCAAAGTCACTGTGCATTTGCAATATGGTTCAATGGGCAGGTACCATCACGAATTTGTCATGCTATAAAAATCCTGCAGGAATGTGAAATTGACTGGTCTGATGAACACAGGATGGCCGAGCAGTGATAGTTGTACATTTCCATCACTTGTTGTGTTGATTTCATCATGTCCATTAGGTGATGTTTTTCACTATAGAATCATATTGCAAATGCACGTGCATTGTTGTGCAACTGGTAACCCAAAAATTAAAATATGGTTGTAAATGCATTTACCGGTCATTCTGATATTAATGCTCGCTATGGGAACACAGGATGGCCGGGCAGTGATAGTTGTACATTTCCATCACTCGTTGTGTTGATTTCATCATGTCCATTAGGTGATGTTTTTACACTATAGAATCATATTGCAAGTGCGCGCATTTGCAATATGTTTCAATGTGCATTTACCATATGAAATTTGACATGCTCAAAAATGCAAAATTGACTGGTCTGATGAACACAGGATGGCTGAGCAGTGATAGTTGTACATTTCCATCACCTGTTGTGTTGATTTCATCATGTCCATTTGTTTATGTTTTTCTCACTTTTGCAAAGTCACTGTGCATTTGCAATATGGTTCAATGGGCAGGTACCATCACGAATTTGTCATGCTATAAAATCCTGCAGGAATGTGAAATTGACTGGTCTGATGAACACAGGATGGCCGAGCAGTGATAGTTGTACATTTCCATCACTTGTTGTGTTGATTTCATCATGTCCATTAGGTGATGTTTTTCACTATAGAATCATATTGCAAATGCACGTGCATTGTTGTGCAACTGGTAACCCAAAAATTAAAATATGGTTGTAAATGCATTTACCGGTCATTCTGATATTAATGCTCGCTATGGGAACACAGGATGGCCGGGCAGTGATAGTTGTACATTTCCATCACTCGTTGTGTTGATTTCATCATGTCCATTAGGTGATGTTTTTACACTATAGAATCATATTGCAAGTGCGCGCGCATTTGCAATATGTTTCAATGTGCATTTACCATATGAAATTTGACATGCTCAAAAATGCAAAATTGACTGGTCTGATGGACACAGGATGGCCGAGCAGTGATAGTTGTACATTTCCATCACTCGTTGTGTTGATTTCATCATGTCCATTAGGTGATGTTTTTCACTATAGAATCATATTGCAAGTGCGCGCGCATTTGCAATATGTTTCAATGTGCATTTACCATATGAAATTTGACATGCTCAAAAATGCAAAATTGACTGGTCTGATGGACACAGGATGGCCGAGCAGTGATAGTTGTACATTTCCATCACTCGTTGTGTTGATTTCATCATGTCCATTAGGTGATGTTTTTCACTATAGAATCATATTGCAAATGCACGTGCATTGTTGTGCAACTGGTAACCCAAAAATAAAAATATGGTTGTAAATTCATTTACCGGTCATTCTGATATTAATGCTCGCTATGGGAACACAGGATGGCCGGGCAGTGATAGTTGTACATTTCCATCACTCGTTGTGTTGATTTCATCATGTCCATTAGGTGATGTTTTTACACTATAGAATCATATTGCAAGTGCGCGCGCATTTGCAATATGTTTCAATGTGCATTTACCATATGAAATTTGACATGCTCAAAAATGCAAAATTGACTGGTCTGATGGACACAGGATGGCCGAGCAGTGATAGTTGTACATTTCCATCACTCGTTGTGTTGATTTCATCATGTCCATTAGGTGATGTTTTTTCACTATAGAATCATATTGCAAGTGCGCGCATTTGCAATATGTTTCAATGTGCATTTACCATATGAAATTTGACATGCTCAAAAATGCAAAATTGACTGGTCTGATGGACACAGGATGGCCGAGCAGTGATAGTTGTACATTTCCATCACTCGTTGTGTTGATTTCATCATGTCCATTAGGTGATGTTTTTACACTATAGAATCATATTGCAAGTGCGCGCGCATTTGCAATATGTTTCAATGTGCATTTACCATATGAAATTTGACATGCTCAAAAATGCAAAATTGACTGGTCTGATGGACACAGGATGGCCGAGCAGTGATAGTTGTACATTTCCATCACTCGTTGTGTTGATTTCATCATGTCCATTAGGTGATGTTTTTTCACTATAGAATCATATTGCAAGTGCGCGCGCATTTGCAATATGTTTCAATGTGCATTTACCATATGAAATTTGACATGCTCAAAAATGCTAAATTGACTGGTCTGATGAACACAGGATGGCTGAGCAGTGATAGTTGTACATTTCCATCACTCGTTGTGTTGATTTCATCATGTCCATTTGTTTATGTTTTCTCACTTTTGCAAAGTCACTGTGCATTTGCAATATGGTTCAATGGGCAGGTACCATCACGAATTTGTCATGCTATAAAAATCCTGCAGGAATGTGAAATTGACTGGCCCGATGAACTCGGGATAGCTGGGCAGTGATTCTGGTTCATCTCCATGGCTCGTTAGGGTTGATTTCAGAATGTCACTTTTGGTGATGGTCCCTCTCCGTTTAAACATATTGCTAATGTACAAAAGTCAACTAGCAAGTCAGTGTCCATCAGTCAATTAGATGTCATTTTGACACCAAACTGATACCAATTGACACCAAACCCACTTTTTCCAACTCATTTAGAAGCCAACTATCATATATGTCAGAGCAGGCCCATAATTCACAGCGCCTTTAGTTTAAAACATAATAAAAACGTAAAACACATAGTTACGTTCTAGCTGCGGGTCCAGGTCAGACATTATGTGAAGGCCTATGTGAGGCGACCCCGAATCCCGAGTTTCGGCTCGATAGGTCCTTCGGTGCCCGAGTAAAACCCTAATTGGTGCTGAAAATCCACTTTTTCCATGCCTTGCTATGGGGTCCTTGAATGAGCTATCGGACCGAAACGTTGGGGTCCGTCTCTATGGGCCGAGCCGGTTCCAATGCACCTAGTCTTGTGTCTCTGAGACTTTTCTAAATGTCGCCATTTTCGTAATGGTCAAAATGAATTGAAATCATTGCAAATGTACGAGGCTATTTCTCGGTCCGAGAACCTTCTAGAGCCACCTAACTCACCACGCACTATCGACCCGAGGTCTAGAACAGGTTTCTAAAGTTTCGGAACTCTAGGTCTGACGGTTCTTTTTTAGCTCGAACAAAGCTAACTATTGGAGGCACTGTCTGTCTCTACAACCCCCAATACGTCCCTCCTTCCAAGTTGTGTGTCTGTGTGATTTAGTTTTCCTTTGAAATTTTATGGGAAAAATGACTGATTTACAGTTCATGGGGGTTGCCTAATCACACATATGAAGTTTTGGACAGATCTGACTTTTTAACCCCTCGAAACAGCCCCTGAGACACCAATTAAGGCACTTCCGGTTGTCACAGGAAGCTATAAGTCAACACATATCCTCACTGGGCTATGCTTTTACAGAATCCTGTGTTTTAAGTCCTTACGTTAAGAATTGACTGATTTACACAGGGTTGAATGCACTATGTCTATCAAACTGCAGGCAGGTAATGGAAAAACACTTTTAGGGTGATTTTAACCACTTCCGGTTGGTCCAGGAAGCTTAGAATCAACACAGGTAGACCTCATACTGGCCTGATGGACTGTTACCAAAGACAGGTTCATACGGCATTCATAACCCATATAGACTTCAGGTTGAATTTAGGGGTGCAGGCAATGTATTCCTATGGGGAGAGAAATCAATGCAAACTATTTGAAGTAAACACCTTCTTTTAACTATTAAGGGTTAATGCCACACGGTCAAGGTTAGGCTTGCACGGATCGGAAGGACCTTAGGAACGTACCTGAGGTCGAATTGTGCTTCTCACCCTAACGGTTCTCTCACTGTCACCCAAAAGCAAATGACGTTGTGGGGCAGGCTTCATTTTGGGCCTACTTTTCTAATGGTCGCTGCGCTCAGACCGAGCGAGCTACGGTCAAGCGGGATATCTCGTTGAACTCGGCACGGCCTAGACATTATGTTTATGCCATTGCCTGCTCTCTGTGTCTTTGAGAACCACACTTTTTCACTCCATCCTTGCTGTGTGTGCGTGTGAGAGCTTTTCTTTGACATCTGCTGGGAGAAATGACTGATTTACAGTTTAGGAGGGTTACCTGGTCACACATATGAAGTTTTGGAGAGATGTGACTTTTCTAACCCTTCAAAACAGACAGTGTGACCCAATTAAAGGCACTTCCGGTTGGCACAGGAAGCTATAAGTAAACACATGTCTTGATTGACATAGCCACTTACAGAATCCTGAGTTTTAAGTCTTTAAGTTAAGAATTGACTGATCTACACAGGGTTGAATGCACTATGTCTATCAAACTGCATGCAGTGTATGGATCAACACTGATAAGGTGATTTCAACCACTTCCGGTTGCTTCAGGAAGCTTATAATTGGCACAGGTAGACCTCATAGTGGTCTGATGGACTGTCATAGAAGACAGGTTCATAAGTCATTCATAACCCACATAGGCTTCAGGTTGAATTTAGGGGTGCAGGCAATGTATTCCTATGGGGAGAGAAGTCAATGCAAACTCTTTGAAGTAAACACCTTATTTTAACTATTAAGGGTTAATGCCACATGGTCAAGGTTAGGCTTGCACGGATCGGGAGGACCTCAGGAACGTACCTGAGGTCGAATTGTGCTTCTCACCCTAACGGTTCTCTCACTGTCACCCAAAAGCAAATGACATTGAGGGCCAGGCTTCCTTTTGCGCCTTCTTTTTTTTCAAGGTCGCTGCACTCAGAGCGAGCTACGGTCAAGCGGGCGTCTCGTTGAACTCTGCACAGCCTGGAGACTATGGTGATGCCATTTTTTGTGTTGATTTCAGAATGCCATTTTGGTGATGGTCCCTCTCCGTTTAAACATATTGCTAATGTACAAAAGTCAACTAGCAAGTCAGTGTCCACCAGTCAATTAGATGTCATTCTGACACCAAACTGATACCAATTGACACCAAACCCACTTTTTCCAACTCATTTAGAAGCCAACTATCACATATGTCAGAGCAGGCCCATAATTCACAGCGCCATTAGTTTAAAACATAATAAAAACGTAAAACACATAGTTACGTTCTAGCTGCGGGTCCAGGTCAGACATTATGTGAAGGCCTATGTGAGGCGACCCCGAATCCCGAGTTTCGGCTCGATAGGTCCTTCGGTGCCCGAGTAAAACCCTAATTGGTGCTGAAAATCCATTTTTTCCATGCCTTGCTATGGGGTCCTTGAATGAGCTATCGGACCGAAACGTTGGGGTCCGTCTCTATGGGCCGAGCCGGTTCCAATGCACCTAGTCTTGTGTCTCTGAGACTTTTCTAAATGTCGCCATTTTCGTAATGGTCAAAATGAATTGAAATCATTGCAAATGTACGAGGCTATTTCTCGGTCCGAGAACCTTCTAGAGCCACCTAACTCACCACGCACTATCGACCCGAGGTCTAGAACAGGTTTCTAAAGTTTCGGAACTGTAGGTCTGACGGTTCTTTTTAGCTCGAACAAAGCTAACTATTGGAGGCACTGTCTGTCTCTACAAACCCCAATACGTCCCTCCTTCCAAGTTGTGTGTCTGTGTGATTTAGTTTTCCTTTGAAATTTTATGGGAAAAATGACTGATTTACAGTTCATGGGGGTTGCCTAATCACACATATGAAGTTTTGGACAGATCTGACTTTTTTAACCCCTCGAAACAGCCCCTGAGACACCAATTAAGGCACTTCCGGTTGGCACAGGAAGCTATAAGTCAACACATATCCTCACTGGGCTATGCTTTTACAGAATCCTGAGTTTTAAGTCCTTACGTTAAGAATTGACTGATTTACACAGGGTTGAATGCACTATGTCTATCAAACTGCAGGCAGGTAATGGAAAAACACTTTTAGGGTGATTTTAACCACTTCCGGTTGGTCCAGGAAGCTTAGAATCAACACAGGTAGACCTCATACTGGCCTGATGGACTGTTACCAAAGACAGGTTCATACGGCATTCATAACCCATATAGACTTCAGGTTGAATTTAGGGGTAAAGGCAATGTATTCCTATGGGGAGAGAAATCAATGCAAACTTTTTGAAGTAAACACCATCTTTTAACTATTAAGGGTTAATGCCACACTGTCAACGTTAGGCTTGCACGGATCGGAAGGACCTTAGGAACATACCTGAGGTCGAATTGTGCTTCTCACCCTAACGGTTCTCTCACTGTCACCCAAAAGCAAATGACGTTGTGGGGCAGGCTTCATTTTGGGCCTACTTTTCTAATGGTCGCTGCGCTCAGACCGAGCGAGCTACGGTCAAGCGGGATATCTCGTTGAACTCGGCACGGCCTAGACATTATGTTTATGCCATTGCCTGCTCTCTGTGTCTTTAAGAACCGCACTTTTTCACTCCATCCTTGCTGTGTGTGCGTGTGAGAGCTTTTCTTTGACATCTGCTGGGAGAAATGACTGATTTACAGTTCACGAGGGTTACCTAGTCACACATATGAAGTTTTGAAAAGATCTGACCTTTTTAACCCATGGAAACTGCCACTGTGACACCATTAAAGGCACTTCCGGTTGGCACAGGAAGCTATAAATAAACTCATATCATGATTGGGGTATGCCTTTACAGAATCCCGAGTTTTAAGTCTTTACGTTAAGAACTGAGTTATTTACGGAGGGTTTAGTGAGTGTGTGTTATTTCAGAAAATCATAGAAAATCACAGAAATCTCGCAGAGCTCCGCAGCACACTTTAAAAAGATTCGTAAGAACAACCTGCAACTGGATCTGTAACCGTTGAAAAAAAAAAACACCTATCCGTGAACATCACCAAGGTGTCGTTGTACGATTTCTCTTAAATGACGATAGATAAATGGCTGGTTCTTTTTTTTATTGACACCGGAGGCTCCTTGACTTTGACGTGAAGTGGAAAAATAATTTCTCTATTTTCATTTTGGACCTTTAATCCCAGATAAATGGCCATAACTCAAAAACCGTTGAGGCCTAGACGCCATCTTGTTCGGGGCCAACTGCCCATTATGCCGCCCCTACGCTCACCGAGTTTCGGCTTCTAAATATTTTCAGTTTTCGAGATAAGGCCCCGTCGTGAATCGTGATGTTTTGTAGCAATAGCCATATGATTGCTTATGCCCTCTTGTGGGAATTTCCGGGACATGGGAAAAATGACATAAATCTTATTATTTTTGTAAAACGGAAACCGAATGTCCGACAACGTTCATTTGATGACTTCCTGGTAGGTCCGGCCCTGCCGCTCGGCCCGACGCCGTCCGCGAATTTTACAAACGATTTCGGACGTCTAGTAAGGGACCGTACATTTGCAATATGGACTTTCTCACTAACCATACAGGTACTGCCGAATTCTTCCCTTAAGGTATGTAAGTCGCTTGGGGTATGTCTCTATCAGTTTTGCACATTGAGAGACTGAATTTTTTTCCCATTCCTCCTTGCAAAACAGCTCGAGCTCAGTGAAAAAAGTACTTCCGGATTGGAGCGAGCGGTCGCATCGCACTTCGCTCCGCAGGTAGTATAACTTTTTCATTACATTTCATTACATTTCATTATAGTACAACGGTTGATTTGTCTAATCTTAGCAATTTCTTCTTAGCTAGCTACATAGCCGTCCTTGTACCAGAGATAATTGCATAATTATCGTATTTTCGTCGCCCTAACGTAGCCTTCACTGCTATTCGCCCAGCAGCTAGCCAGCTAGCAAACGCTAGCAGACGCCCACAGATTAGCAGCACTGTAGTACTATTACACTCTACTGAACGACTTGATTAGTTTAGTGTTAGCTAGCTACATAGCTGTCTTTGTATCCAAGATAATTGTGTAGTTTAGAGTGTGTAGTCTTGGAGTGATTATCTTAATTTACCGAGGTTAGCTAGCCAGCTATTTGTCGTCCTTAACGTAGGAGACTCTGCTAGCTAGCCAACAGCTAACAGCTAACAGCTAGCCAACGTCTATTGAATTGAACTCAACAACCCGGTCGCACTCACAGGTAGTATCACATTTTCATTTCATTTCATTACAGTACAACGGTTTGATTTGTTTGATCGTAGCTAGCTACATAGCTAGCTACATAGCCGTCTTTGTATCAAAGATAATTGTGTAGTCTAGAGCGATTTTCTAGGTTAGCTAGCCAGCTATTGTCGTTCTTTTAACGCAACGTAACGTAAACAACACTGCTAGCTAGCCAGCTAGCCCCGAATAGCAGCACTGCAGAAACTATTACACTCAACGGAACGACTTGATTAGTGTAGTGTCAACAACGCAGCTACTGCCAGCGAGCCTACTTCAGCAGTACTGTATCATTTTAATCATTTTAGTCAATAAGATTCTTGCTACGTAAGCTTAACTTTCTGAACATTCGAGACGTGTAGTCCACTTGTCATTCCAATCTCCTTTGCATTAGCGTAGCCTCTTCTGTAGCCTGTCAACTATGTGTCTGTCTATCCCTGTTCTCTCCTCTCTGCACAGACCATACAAATGCTCCACACCGCGTGGCCGCGGCCACCCTAATCTGGTGGTCCCAGCGCGCACGACCCACGTGGAGTTCCAGGTCTCCGGTAGCCTCTGGAACTGCCGATCTGCGGCCAACAAGGCAGAGTTCATCTCAGCCTATGCCTCCCTCCAGTCCCTCGACTTCTTGGCACTGACGGAAACATGGATCACCACAGACAACACTGCTACTCCTACTGCTCTCTCTTCGTCCGCCCACGTGTTCTCGCACACCCCGAGAGCTTCTGGTCAGCGGGGTGGTGGCACCGGGATCCTCATCTCTCCCAAGTGGTCATTCTCTCTTTCTCCCCTCACCCATCTGTCTATCGCCTCCTTTGAATTCCATGCTGTCACAGTTACCAGCCCTTTCAAGCTTAACATCCTTATCATTTATCGCCCTCCAGGTTCCCTCGGAGAGTTCATCAATGAGCTTGATACCTTGATAAGCTCCTTTCCTGAGGACGGCTCACCTCTCACAGTGCTGGGCGACTTTAACCTCCCCACGTCTACCTTTGACTCATTCCTCTCTGCCTCCTTCTTTCCACTCCTCTCCTCTTTTGACCTCACCCTCTCACCTTCCCCCCTACTCACAAGGCAGGCAATACGCTCGACCTCATCTTTACTAGATGCTGTTCTTCCACTAACCTCATTGCAACTCCCCTCCAAGTCTCCGACCACTACCTTGTATCCTTTTCCCTCTCGCTCTCATCTAACACCTCCCACACTGCCCCTACTCGGATGGTATCGCGCCGTCCCAACCTTCGCTCTCTCTCCCCCGCTACTCTCTCCTCTTCCATCATATCATCTCTTCCCTCTGCTCATACCTTCTCCAACCTATCTCCTGATTCTGCCTCCTCAACCCTCCTCTCCTCCCTTTCTGCATCCTTTGACTCTCTATGTCCCCTATCCTCCAGGCCGGCGCGGTCCTCCCCTCCCGCCGCCCCGTGGCTCGACGACTCATTGCGAGATCACAGAACAGGGCTCCGGGCAGCTGAGTGGAAATGGAGGAAAACTCGCCTCCCTGCGGACCTGGCATCCTTTCACTCCCTCCTCTCTACATTTTCCTCCTCTGTCTCTGCTGCTAAAGCCATTTTCTACCACTCTAAATTCCAAGCATCTGCCTCTAACCCTAGGAAGCTCTTTGGCACCTTCTCCTCACTCCTGAATCCCCCTCCTCCCTCTCTGCAGATGACTTCGTCAACCATTTTGAAAAGAAGGTCGACGACATCCGATCCTCGTTTGCTAAGTCAAACGGCACCGCTGGTTCTGCTCACACTGCCCTACCCTGTGCTCTGACCTCTTTCTCCCCTCTCTCTCCAGATGAAATCTCGCGTCTTGTGACGGCCGGCCGCCCAACAACCTGCCCGCTTGACCCTATCCCCTCCTCTCTTCTCTAGACCATTTCCGGAGACCTTCTCCCTTACCTCACCTCGCTCATCAACTCATCCCTGACCGCTGGCTACGTCCCTTCCGTCTTCAAGAGAGCGAGAGTTGCACCCCTTCTGAAAAAACCTACATTCGATCCCTCCGATGTCAACAACTACAGACCAGTATCCCTTCTTTCTTTTCTCTCCAAAACTCTTGAACGTGCCATCCTTGGCCAGCTCTCCCGCTATCTCTCTCAGAATGACCTTCTTGATCCAAATCAGTCAGGTTTCAAGACTAGTCATTCAACTGAGACTGCTCTTCTCTGTATCACGGAGGCGCTCCGCACTGCTAAAGCTAACTCTCTCTACTCTGCTCTCATCCTTCTAGACCTATCGGCTGCCTTCGGTACTGTGAACCATCAGATCCTCCTCTCCACCCTCTCCGAGTTGGGCATCTCCGGCGCGGCCCACGCTTGGATTGCGTCCTACCTGACAGGTCGCTCCTACCAGGTGGCGTGGCGAGAATCTGTCTCCTCACCACGCGCTCTCACCACTGGTGTCCCCCAGGGCTCTGTTCTAGGCCCTCTCCTATTCTCGCTATACACCAAGTCACTTGGCTCTGTCATAACCTCACATGGTCTCTCCTATCATTGCTATGCAGACGACACACAATTAATCTTCTCCTTTCCCCCTTCTGATGACCAGGTGGCGAATCGCATCTCTGCATGTCTGGCAGACATATCAGTGTGGATGACGGATCACCACCTCAAGCTGAACCTCGGCAAGACGGAGCTGCTCTTCCTCCCGGGGAAGGACTGCCCGTTCCATGATCTCGCCATCACGGTTGACAACTCCATTGTGTCCTCCTCCCAGAGCGCTAAGAACCTTGGTGTGATCCTGGACAACACCCTGTCGTTCTCAACTAACATCAAGGCGGTGGCCCGTTCCTGTAGGTTCATGCTCTACAACATCCGCAGAGTACGACCCTGCCTCACACAGGAAGCGGCGCAGGTCCTAATCCAGGCACTTGTCATCTCCCGTCTGGACTACTGCAACTCGCTGTTGGCTGGGCTCCCTGCCTGTGCCATTAAACCCCTACAACTCATCCAGAACGCCGCAGCCCGTCTGGTGTTCAACCTTCCCAAGTTCTCTCACGTCACCCCGCTCCTCCGCTCTCTCCACTGGCTTCCAGTTGAAGCTCGCATCCGCTACAAGACCATGGTGCTTGCCTACGGAGCTGTGAGGGGAACGGCACCTCAGTACCTCCAGGCTCTGATCAGGCCCTACACCCAAACAAGGGCACTGCGTTCATCCACCTCTGGCCTGCTCGCCTCCCTACCACTGAGGAAGTACAGTTCCCGCTCAGCCCAGTCAAAACTGTTCGCTGCTCTGGCCCCCAATGGTGGAACAAACTCCTCACGACGCCAGGACAGCGGAGTCAATCACCACCTTCCGGAGACTCCTGAAACCCCACCTCTTTAAGGAATACCTAGGATAGGATAAGTAATCCTTCTCACCCCCCTTTAAGATTTAGATGCACTATTGTAAAGTGACTATTCTACTGGATGTCATAAGGTGAATGCACCAATTTGTAAGTCGCTCTGGATAAGAGCGTCTGCTAAATGACTTAAATGTAATGTAAATGTAGGTTGGATGGAGAGCTGATGGGCCTCTTTTAGCTAGCCAGGAGAAAGGGCCTAGCATGGGCTTGCTCCCGGCTAATTGGTGCTTGCTCCTGGACCGACGTTAGCCAGTACTCGGATATCAGCTAGCTTGCTGCGAAGATCCTGGAGAACATGTCCAGGGCTTGCGGTAGGAATCCGGGGATATGGAGAGAAATAGGTCCGGTATGCTCTGGTTTGAGTCTCGTTGTACAAACTGGCGAGAGCTTTCCGAGCTAAAGGTTAGCTGATGACCTCTAGCAGTGGTTAGCTGACTAGTAGCAAGTGAGCCGGCTAGCTTCTGTTGGGGGATTCTGAATTTCAGGTGAATAATACTTTAGAAAAAAAAAGATCCACGACCACATTGGGTGAGGCGGGCTGCAGGAGAGTGTTTTAATGTTGGGACACGACAAGACGAGGACAAAAGACGCCATCTTGGATAAAGATATGGGAATTTGTTGAGTGTGAAAAAAAAAACAGGAGCATACCAAACCCTGTTCAGAGACACTTACATTTTTAGTCTTGCCCATTCACCCTCTGAATGGCACACATACACAATCCATGTCTCAATTGTCTCCAGGCCTATATTAACCTGTCTCCTCCCCTTCATCTACATGGATCGAAGTGGATTTAAAGCGGAAATATGAACCTTTTGTGTGACCCGACCAAGTGATTGGTTATAAATATGTCAATCTCATTGGAAGCATGTCTAAGAAGCTGTCGATCAGTTCTACGGGAAGCTGTAGATCAGTTCTACGGGAAGCTGTAGATCAGTTCTACGGGAAGCTGTAGATCAGTTCTACGGGAAGCTGTAGATCAGTTCTACGGGAAGCTGTAGATCAGTTCTACGGGAAGCTGTAGATCAGTTCTACGGGAAGCTGTAGATCAGTTCTACGGGAAGCTGTAGATCAGCTCTACGGGAAGCTGTAGATCAGCTCTACGGGAAGCTGTAGATCAGCTCTACGGGAAGCTGTAGATCAGTTCTACGGGAAGCTGTAGATCAGTTCTACGGGAAGCTGTAGATCAGCTCTACGGGAAGCTGTAGATCAGCTCTACGGGAAGCTGTAGATCAGCTCTACGGGAAGCTGTAGATCAGCTCTACGGGAAGCTGTAGATAAGTTCTACGGGAAGCTGTAGATAAGTTCTACGGGAAGCTGTAGATCAGTTCTACGGGAAGCTGTAGATCAGTGCTACGGGAAGCTGTAGATCAGCTCTACGGGAAGCTGTAGATCAGCTCTACGGGAAGCTGTAGATCAGTGCTACGGGAAGCTGTAGATCAGTTCTACGGGAAGCTGTAGATCAGCTCTACGGGAAGCTGTAGATCAGCTCTACGGGAAGCTGTAGATCAGTTCTACGGGAAGCTGTAGATCAGCTCTACGGGAAGCTGTAGATCAGTGCTACGGGAAGCTGTAGATCAGCTCTACGGGAAGCTGTAGATCAGTTCTATGGGCACATTTCTATGCTTCCCGTGTTTAAGTTTAGTTTTTGTGTCTCTTTCGTTTCGTGTCTCTTTTCCACTTAGTCACGACCTTTTGTGACTCCCAAACCCGCATGCGGGAGCGTAATCATCGCCTGAAACTAATTAGCATAACACAGCGGACATAAATATCCCTAGAAAATATTCCTATTCATGAAAATCACAAATGAAATATATTGAGACACAGCTTAGCCTTTTGTTAATCACCCTGTCATCTCAGATTTTCAAAATATGCTTTACAGCCAACGCTAGACAAGCATTTGTGTAAGTTTATCGATAGCCTAGCATAGCATTATGCCTTGCTAGCAGCAGGCAACCTTGTCACGGAAATCAGAAAATCAATCAAATTCAATCGTCTACCTTTGATGAACTTCGGATGTTTTCACTCACGAGACTCCCAGGTAGATAGCCAAAGTTAATTTTTTCCCAAAATATTATTTTTGTAGGCGAAACAGCTCCGTTTGTTCTTCACGTTTGGCTGAGAAATCTCCCGGAAATTGCGGTCACCACAACTCCGAAAAATATTCCAAATTAGCTCCATAATATCGACAGAAACATGGCAAACGTTGTTTAGAATCCATCCTCAAGGTGTTTTTCTAATATCTATTTGATAATATATCCGTCGGGACAATTCGTTTTTCACTAGGACCGATTGGAGTAATGGCTACCTCTGTATTATACGTGAGAATCTCTCTCGGAGCCACCATGTGACCACTTACGCAATGTGGCTGCCTGCGGCTATTCTTCAACAGAAATGCGTAAAACTACGTCACAATGCTGTAGACACCTTGGGGAATACGTAGAAAGCGTAAGCTCGTTGATGATACATTCACAGCTGAAAAGGGAGTCATTGGAACGCAGCACTTTCAAAACCTGGGGCACTTCCGGATGGGATTTTTCTCAGGCTTTCGCCTGCAACATCAGTTCTGTTATACTCACAGACAATATCTTTACAGTTTTGGAAACGTTAGAGTGTTTTCTATCGAAATATGTCAATTATATGCATATTCTAGCATCTTTTCCTGACAAAATATCCCGTTTAAAACGGGAACGTTTTTTTTCCAAAAATGAAAATACTGCCCCTGGAGTTCCAAAAGGTTTTTAAGTTGTTAATTTATTTGATTTATTGTTTTTTCAAAAATGTCACTTTGAAATAAATATGTGGAACTCAACATCCGCTGCACCTTGGTCCTGTTCTTACGACAACCATAACTGTTATGGAAAATACATTTCACAGCGGTTTAGAGGGTATAATGATTTTCTACACTCTACATGCTTGTTTTGTCACATAAACTGAAGTTAGTCAAACCATTAGAATTGTAGCAACCAGGAAACAGTGGAGTACGTTCTGCGTAGTGCATCTTTAACAGGTGACATATAAAAGGGAGATGTCACCTGGTCAGTCTATGTCAGGGAAAGATCAGGCGTTCATAATGTTATGTATAGTCAGTGTACAGGATATAGGAAATAGGATGTTGTTTGGGACAGCCAAAGACTGGGTCATTTAGCAGCATGTGTTACAGATGAAAGATGACATCATCACAGTTAAGATGACAGAACCAATCAGGTGCCTTGCGGTGACACACTTTAGAGCATGCTTCCGGTTATCTGCACACGCACATACTGTAGTAGAGACACACTGTAGTAGAGACATACTGTAGTAGAGACACACTGTAGTAGAGACACACTGTAGTAGAGACATACTGTAGTAGAGACATACTGTAGTAGAGACACACTGTAGTAGAGACATACTGTAGTAGAGACACACTGTAGTAGAGACACACTGTAGTAGAGACATACTGTAGTAGAGACATACTGTAGTAGAGACACACTGTAGTAGAGACATACTGTAGTAGAGACACACTGTAGTAGAGACATACTGTAGTAGAGACACACTGTAGTAGAGACTTGGCATGCTGCATCAGCTCACACTAACCCATTTACCTGTTCTGCACTCTGGCGATAAATCTTTCTCTTTAAACTACACAGAGTATTTTCCCACAGACCCTGGCAGCACCTCCAAAAGGTTTTAGGTGGCTGAGAGAGAGAGGGGTAGAGAGAGATATGGAGAGAAGGGTAGAGAGAGAGAGAGTGAGAGAGAGAGAGAGAGAGAGAGAGAGAGAGAGAGAGAGAGAGAGAGAGAGCGAGAGAGAGAGTGGTAGAGAGTGAGAGGGGTAGAGAGAGACCGAGGTTGAGAGAAAGATAGAGATAGAGGGGTAGAGAGTGAGAGAGAAGTAGAGAGATAGAGGGGTAGGGAGAGAGAGAGGGGTAGGAAGAGAGAGAGAGGGGTAGAGAGAGAGCGAGGTTGAGAGAAAGATAGAGATAGAGGTGTAGAGAGAGAGAGGTAGAGAGAGAGGTAGAGAGAGAGACGGGGGAGAGAGAGAAAGGGAAAAGTATAGGTGGAGAGCGAGAGAGGGGTAGAGAAATAGGAATAGAGAGAGAGAGAGATAGACGGGGAGAAAAAGAGAGGGAGAGGCAGAGGTAGAGACAGTGAGAGCGAGAGGGAGAGAGAACGAAAGAGAGAGGGAGAGGTAGAAAAGAGAAAGTATGGAAATTAAGGCAAGAAAGGATAGCTGGAAACAGCTGAGAAGGGCGTGTGGAAGTGGACACCCAGTGCTATGATTCTATAGGAGAAACAAATACAGAGGGTTGAAATAGTGTTTCAGGACAATGGACAGTCAGGTAGGTATAGAGTGGACAGTCCAGTCAGGTAGGTATAGAGTGGACAGTCAGGTAGGTATAGAGTGGACAGTCCAGTCAGGTAGGTATAGAGTGGACAGTCAGGTAGGTATAGAGTGGACAGTCAGGTAGGTATAGAGTGGACAGTCCAGTCAGGTAGGTATAGAGTGGACAGTCAGGTAGGTATAGAGTGGACAGTCCAGTCAGGTAGGTATAGAGTGGACAGTTCAGTCAGGTAGGTTTAGAGTGGTCAGTCCAGTCAGGTAGGTATAGAGTGGACAGTCCAGTCAGGTAGGTATAGAGTGGTCAGTCGAGTCAGGTAGGTATAGAGTGGTCAGTCCAGTCAGGTAGGTATAGAGTGGTCAGTCCAGTCAGGTAGGTATAGAGTGGACAGTCCAGTCAGGTAGGTATAGAGTGGACAGTCCAGTCAGGTAGGTATAGAGTGGACAGTCCAGTCAGGTAGGTACAGAGTGGTCAGTCCAGTCAGGTAGGTATAGAGTGGACAGTCCAGTCAGGTAGGTATAGAGTGGACAGTCCAGTCAGGTAGGTATAGAGTGGACAGTCCAGTCAGGTAGGTACAGAGTGGTCAGTCCAGTCAGGTAGGTATAGAGTGGACAGTCCAGTCAGGTAGGTATAGAGTGGACAGTCCAGTCAGGTAGGTACAGAGTGGTCAGTCCAGTCAGGTAGGTATAGAGTGGTCAGTCCAGTCAGGTAGGTACAGAGTGGACAGTCCAGTCAGGTAGGTATAGAGTGGACAGTCCAGTCAGGTAGGTATAGAGTGGTCAGTCCAGTCAGGTAGGTATAGAGTGGACAGTCCAGTCAGGTAGGTATAGAGTGGTCAGTCCAGTCAGGTAGGTATAGAGTGGTCAGTCCAGTCAGGTAGGTATAGAGTGGACAGTCCAGTCAGGTAGGTATAGAGTGGTCAGTCCAGTCAGGTAGGTATAGAGTGGACAGTCCAGTCAGGTAGGTATAGAGTGGACAGTCCAGTCAGGTAGGTATAGAGTGGACAGTCCAGTCAGGTAGGTACAGAGTGGTCAGTCCAGTCAGGTAGGTATAGAGTGGACAGTCCAGTCAGGTAGGTATAGAGTGGACAGTCCAGTCAGGTAGGTACAGAGTGGTCAGTCCAGTCAGGTAGGTATAGAGTGGTCAGTCCAGTCAGGTAGGTACAGAGTGGACAGTCCAGTCAGGTAGGTATAGAGTGAACAGTCCAGTCAGGTAGGTATAGAGTGGACAGTCCAGTCAGGTAGGTACAGAGTGGTCAGTCCAGTCAGGTAGGTACAGAGTGGTCAGGACAGTCAGGTAGGTACAGAGTGGTCAGGACAGTCAGGTAGGTATAGAGTGGTCAGTCCAGTCAGGTAGGTATAGAGTGGTCAGTCCAGTCAGGTAGGTACAGAGTGGACAGTCCAGTCAGGTAGGTATAGAGTGGACAGTCCAGTCAGGTAGGTATAGAGTGGACAGTCCAGTCAGGTAGGTACAGAGTGGTCAGTCCAGTCAGGTAGGTATAGAGTGGTCAGGACAGTCAGGTAGGTATAGAGTGAACAGTCCAGTCAGGTAGGTATAGAGTGGACAGTCCAGTCAGGTAGGTATAGAGTGGACAGTCCAGTCAGGTAGGTACAGAGTGGTCAGTCCAGTCAGGTAGGTATAGAGTGGTCAGTCCAGTCAGGTAGGTATAGAGTGGTCAGGACAGTCAGGTAGGTATAGAGTGGTCAGGACAGTCAGGTAGGTATAGAGTGGTCAGGACAGTCAGGTAGGTACAGAGTGGTCAGTCCAGTCAGGTAGGTATAGAGTGGTCAGGACAGTCAGGTAGGTATAGAGTGGTCAGGACAGTCAGGTAGGTATAGAGTGGACAGGACAGTCAGGTAGGTATAGAGTGGACAGTCCAGTCAGGTAGGTACAGAGTGGTCAGTCCAGTCAGGTAGGTATAGAGTGGTCAGGACAGTCAGGTAGGTACAGAGTGGTCAGGACAGTCAGGTAGGTATAGAGTGGTCAGGACAGTCAGGTAGGTATAGAGTGGACAGTCCAGTCAGGTAGGTATAGAGTGGACAGTCCAGTCAGGTAGGTATAGAGTGGTCAGGACAGTCAGGTAGGTATAGAGTGGTCAGGACAGTCAGGTAGGTATAGAGTGGACAGTCCAGTCAGGTAGGTATAGAGTGGACAGTCCAGTCAGGTAGGTATAGAGTGGTCAGGACAGTCAGGTAGGTACAGAGTGGTCAGTCCAGTCAGGTAGGTATAGAGTGGTCAGTCCAGTCAGGTAGGTATAGAGTGGTCAGGACAGTCAGGTAGGTATAGAGTGGTCAGTCCAGTCAGGTAGGTATATATGAGAGGGGGTCTGTGGTTCTCACCCTGTGGACAGGCTCTGTGCTCTCCTCCTCACCCACCCTAGGATTAGCCTCCATCACCTCCACATGACTGTCTCCTTGGTTCCCCAAGCTGAGGATGAGGTTGACAGTACCCCCCAGGTCCACACTGCCTCCAAGGCTGAGGGTAGGGCTGTTCTTGACGGTGCCCCCTCGGTAGACCATTCCCCCCTGGTTCCCCAGGCAAACCCCCTGGCTCACCAAGCTTACCCCCTGCCCCCCCAGCCCAACCTTCGGGCTGCTGTTGAATGAGGTGCCCCCTAGGCTCATGGTGCCCCCCAGGCAGAGGGCTGGGCTGCTGGGCTCTTTTAAGACCAGGCAGGAGGATTGGTGGGTCTCTGGGGGAGAGGTGAGGCCCCTTAGAGGCCCTGTGTTGCTGTTCATCACCTGATAGCCATCCTCTTGGTCCTTCCAACTTTGCTGGTCTGTTGCGGGACAGTACAGACTGTCTATTTTCCTCAGTCTGTCCTCAAAGACACTCAGTGCAGGGGTAAAGTGGGTCTCTGGCTGAGCAGGTGTACTGTGGGTCTCTGGCTGAGCAGGGGTACTGTGGGTGGAGCAGGCTATATCATCGGTGTTGATATCTGCTCCTGTGGTCTCTGAGTAGATGTTGTCTCTCGTGGACTTTACTGTGGTCTCTGAGTAGATGTTGTCTCTAGTGGACTTTACTGTGGTCTCTGAGTAGCTGTTGTCTCTAGTGGACTCTACTGTGGTCTCTGAGTAGATGTTGTCTCTAGTGGACTCTACTGTGGTCTCTGAGTAGCTGTTGTCTCTCGTGGACTCTACTGTGGTCTCTGAGTAGATGTTGTCTCTAGTGGACTCTACTGTGGTCTCTGAGTAGATGTTGTCTCTAGTGGACTTTACTGTCTCTGAGTAGATGTTGTCTTTGGACTCTACTGTGGTCTCTGAGTAGATGTTGTCTCTAGTGGACTCTACTGTGGTCTCTGAGTAGATGTTGTCTCTAGTGGACTCTACTGTGGTCTCTGAGTAGATGTTGTCTCTAGTGGACTCTACTGTGGTCTCTGAGTAGATGTTGTCTCTAGTGGACTTTACTGTGGTCTCTGAGTAGATGTTGTCTCTAGTGGACTCTACTGTGGTCTCTGAGTAGATGTTGTCTCTAGTGGACTCTACTGTGGTCTCTGAGTAGATGTTGTCTCTCGTGGACTCTACTGTGGTCTCTGAGTAGTTGTCTCTCGTGGAATCTACTGTGGTCTCTGAGTAGATGTTATCTCCAGGAGTCTGCTCTATTGGGGGCTCAGAGTCGATAAGATCTTCATTAGGTTCAGTCTCGTTATTCCTGCGTTGACTCCTCTGGTGTTTCTGGTCTCTCCAGTGGACCAGCATCCATGCCAGCATGGACCTCAACTCCTCCAGACGCTCATGGATCTAGAGGAATAATCAATCATTCAATCAACGAATCAGTCAACCAATCAGTCAGTCAACCAGTCAACCAATCAGTCAGTCAACCAGTCAACCAATCAGTCAGTCAACCAGTCAACCAATCAGTCAGTCAACCAGTCAACCAGTCAACCAGTCAACAAGTCAATCAATCGGCTGACTAACGTTTAGACCAGGGCTGAAAAAGTTATTTTATTTCAATTAGTGACCAATTAAGACCTAGCCAACCAGGTGAGAGGAGTTCCTAACTCATCAATTAAGACCTAGACAACCAGGTGAGAGGAGTTCCTAACTCATCAATTAAGACCTAGACAACCAGGTGAGAGGAGTTCCTAACTCATCAATTAAGACCTAGACAACCAGGTGAGAGGAGTTCCTAACTCATCAATTAAGACCGAGACAACCAGGTGAGAGGAGTTCCTAACTCATCAATTAAGACCTAGCCAACCAGGTGAGAGGAGTTCCTAACTCATCAATTAAGACCTAGCCAACCAGGTGAGAGGAGTTCCTAACTCATCAATTAAGACCTAGCCAACCAGGTGAGAGGAGTTCCTAACTTATCAATTAAGACCTAGACAACCAGGTGAGAGGAGTTCCTAACTCATCAATTAAGACCTAGACAACCAGGTGAGAGGAGTTCCTAACTCATCAATTAAGACCTAGCCAACCAGGTGAGAGGAGTTCCTAACTCATCAATTAAGACCTAGACAACCAGGTGTGAGGAGTTCCTAACTCATCAATTAAGACCTAGCCAACCAGGTGAGAGGAGTTCCTAACTCATCAATTAAGACCAAGACAACCAGGTGAGAGGAGTTCCTAACTCATCAATTAAGACCTAGACAACCAGGTGGGAGGAGTTCCTAACTCATCAATTAAGACCTAGCCAACCAGGTGAGAGGAGTTCCTAACTCATCAATTAAGACCTAGCCAACCAGGTGAGAGGAGTTCCTAACTCATCAATTAAGACCTAGCCTACCAGGTGAGAGGAGTTCCTAACTCATCAATTAAGACCTAGCCAACCAGGTGAGAGGAGTTCCTAACTCATCAATTAAGACCTCGCCAACCAGGTGAGAGGAGTTCCTAACTCATCAATTAAGACCTAGCCAACCAGGTGAGAGGAGTTCCTAACTCATCAATTAAGACCTAGCCTACCAGGTGAGAGGAGTTCCTAACTCATCAATTAAGACCTAGCCAACCAGGTGAGAGGAGTTCCTAACTCATCAATTAAGACCTCGCCAACCAGGTGAGAGGAGTTCCTAACTCATCAATTAAGACCTAGCCAACCAGGTGAGAGGAGTTCCTAACTCATCAATTAAGACCTAGACAACCAGGTGAGAGGAGTTCCTAACTCATCAATTAAGATCTAGACAACCAGGTGAGAGGAGTTCCAAACTCATCAATTAAGATCTAGACAACCAGGTGGGAGGAGTTCCAAACTCATCAATTAAGACCTAGACAACCAGGTGGGAGGAGTTCCTAACTCATCAATTAAGACCTAGACAACCAGGTGAGAGGAGTTCCTAACTCATCAATTAAGATCTAGACAACCAGGTGGGAGGAGTTCCAAACTCATCAATTAAGACCTGACAACCAGGTGAGAGGAGTTCCAAACTCATCAATTAAGATCTAGGCAACCAGGTGGGAGGAGTTCCAAACTCATCAATTAAGATCTAGACAACCAGGTGGGAGGAGTTCCAAACTCATCAATTAAGACCTAGACAACCAGGTGGGAGGAGTTCCTAACTCATCAATTAAGACCTAGACAACCAGGTGGGAGGAGTTCCTAACTCATCAATTAAGACCTAGACAACCAGGTGAGAGGAGTTCAAAACTCATCAATGAAGATATAGACAACCAGGTGGGAGGAGTTCCAAACTCATCAATTAAGACCTAGACAACCAGGTGAGAGGAGTTCCTAACTCATCAATTAAGACCTAGACAACCAGGTGAGAGGAGTTCCTAACTCATCAATTAAGACCTAGACAACCAGGTGGGAGGAGTTCCTAACTCATCAATTAAGATCTAGACAACCAGGTGGGAGGAGTTCCAAACTCATCAATTAAGACCTAGACAACCAGGTGGGAGGAGTTCCTAACTCATCAATTAAGACCTAGACAACCAGGTGGGAGGAGTTCCTAACTCATCAATTAAGATCTAGACAACCAGGTGGGAGGAGTTCCAAACTCATCAATTAAGACCTAGACAACCAGGTGGGAGGAGTTCCTAACTCATCAATTAAGACCTAGACAACCAGGTGAGAGGAGTTCCTAACTCATCAATTAAGACCTAGACAACCAGGTGGGAGGAGTTCCTAACTCATCAATGAAGATATAGACAACCAGGTGGGAGGAGTTCCAACTCATCAATTAAGACCTAGACAACCAGGTGGGAGGAGTTCCTAACTCATCAATTAAGACCTAGACAACCAGGTGAGAGGAGTTCCTAACTCATCAATTAAGACCTAGACAACCAGGTGGGAGGAGTTCCTAACTCATCAATTAAGATCTAGACAACCAGGTGGGAGGAGTTCCAAACTCATCAATTAAGACCTAGACAACCAGGTGAGAGGAGTTCCTAACTCATCAATTAAGACCTAGACAACCAGGTGGGAGGAGTTCCTAACTCATCAATTAAGACCTAGACAACCAGGTGAGAGGAGTTCCTAACTCATCAATTAAGACCTAGACAACCAGGTGGGAGGAGTTCCTAACTCATCAATTAAGATCTAGACAACCAGGTGGGAGGAGTTCCAAACTCATCAATTAAGACCTAGACAACCAGGTGAGAGGAGTTCCTAACTCATCAATTAAGACCTAGACAACCAGGTGGGAGGAGTTCCTAACTCATCAATTAAGATCTAGACAACCAGGTGGGAGGAGTTCCAAACTCATCAATTAAGACCTAGACAACCAGGTGGGAGGAGTTCCTAACTCATCAATTAAGACCTAGACAACCAGGTGAGAGGAGTTCCTAACTCATCAATTAAGACCTAGACAACCAGGTGGGAGGAGTTCCTAACTCATCAATGAAGATCTAGACAACCAGGTGGGAGGAGTTCCTAACTCACCACTACACAAATAGAGACCTAAGACAACAGAGACAACAGAGACCTAAGATCTTTTTCAGAGCAGATCTTATTGGTCCTAAGATCAATTACGGTAAAAAATATCAGAATTGGGCTGCCTATAAAAATGCAGCCATAGTTACAAAAAAAAACAGAAACCTATAGTGTATTATATTTTTCCCAGGGGTTTTGTGCGACTCAGTGTTAACCCTAACATCTGAACCAACCAATCTACAACAAAAAAACATTCAACCAATCAACCAATCAACCAATCAACCAATCTACAACAAAAAAACATTCAACCAATCAACCAATCAACCAATAAATCAACCAACCAACCAATCTACAACAAAAAAACATTCAACCAATCAACCAATCAACCAATAAATCAACCAACCAACCAATCAAGTAGACCCTACCATGTTGACCAGGTGGTGCTCAGCATTCAGCAGGTTCCTCCCTGCAGCATCCAGCTCCTCCAACTCCTCCAACTTCCTGTCTATCTGGACGTCCATCTCCATCTCCGCAGCCATTGGCTCCTGGTCGTCCCTCCCACAATGCAACACTCTCTCAGAGAAAATACACTCCCGGGTGTCCTCCATCCACGATCTGTCCATTCAAAAGGGCGGAGGGGGAACAGGAAGACGGTGAGTAAAGAAAGCCATGAACAGGACATGACATGATGATGATGGTAACCAGACCACAAATACTCTACGGAACCCGGAACCACAGAACTAACAGAACTATAGAAGCCATGGATATAAGGATAACTATACCGACCTCCCCAACACGTGTTACATTACTGACAAAGCCTGCCTGACAGACTAGGACATCCTGTTATGATCTGAAACAGCTAACAGGCTCCAGTCACAGTGACTCTCGGCAGGCTACAGTGGGATTATCAAAGAATCTAAATTCAACTTTTTCTCCATTCCTATCTCCTCACCTCCTTCTCAAAACTATTGGAGGAGTGTGTCCTAAGTCTCTACACCCTTTTCTCCAATGGGGTGTGAGAATGAGGCGAGGAGAGAGGATGCAAGAAGTCCAAGAAAGATGAATTGAGAAAGAGCCCCTGATCGAGCCAGAAGGGGCCAGTATGGTTTATATCATCTGCTTACATCATGGCCAGGTAGGTCCTGAAGAAGTCCTGCAGGTGAACAAACTGTCGTAATCTGTCTCTGTTCCCCTCTACGTTCCTCCTTAATTCCCTCCATACCCCCAGGGCTCCCTGCACCTCCACCCCAAGAAAGGTCACTCTGTCTGGGCATAGCTCCTCCAGATAACCAGTCTGTCTCTGGAGATCCTCCACCTCTTCCTTCAGCACAGCATAATTCACCTACAGGGAACAATGACAACAGGTTGAATTATTATATGGATGGATGGAAGGAAGGAAGGAAGGATGGATGGATGGAAGGAAGGAAGGATGGATGGAAGAAAGGATGGAAGGAAGGATGGTTGGATGGATGGAAGGAAGGAAGGAAGGAAGGAAGGAAGGAAGGATGGATGGATGGAAGGAAGGAAGGATGGAAGGAAGGAAGGAAGGATGGATGGATGGATGGATGGAAGGAAGGAAGGAAGGAAGGAAGGAAGGAAGGAAGGAAGGATGGATGGATGGATGGATGGATGGAAGGAAGGAAGGATGGATGGATGGATGGATGGAAGGAAGGAAGGATGGATGGATGGATGGATGGAAGGAAGGAAGGAAGGATGGATGGATGGAAGGAAGGAAGGATGGAAGGAAGGAAGGAAGGAAGGATGGATGGATGGATGGATGGAAGGAAGGAAGGAAGGAAGGATGGATGGATGGAAGGAAGGAAGGAAGGATGGATGGATGGATGGATGGAAGGAAGGAAGGAAGGATGGATGGATGGAAGGAAGGAAGGATGGAAGGAAGGAAGGAAGGAAGGATGGATGGATGGATGGAAGGAAGGAAGGAAGAAGGAAGGAAGGAAGGAAGGAAGGAAGGAAGGAAGGAAGGAAGGAAGGAAGGATGGATGGATGGATGGATGGATGGATGGAAGGAAGGACGATGGATGGAAGGATGGATGGATGGATGGAAGGAAGGAAGGAAGGAAGGAAGGAAGGAAGGAAGGATGGATGGATGGATGGAACGAAGGAAGGAAGGAAGGAAGGAAGGAAGGAAGGATGGATGGAAGGAAGGATGGAAGGAAGGAAGGAAGGAAGGAAGGAAGGAAGGAAGGAAGGAAGGAAGGAAGGAAGGAAGGAAGGAAGGAAGGAAGGAAGGAAGGATAGATGGATGGATGGATGGATGGATGGACTGATGGACAGATGGATGGACGGATGGATGGACGGATGGATAGCCACGTGTGTGAGAGGTGTTATATAGACTTCTCAGTCTGGGGGGTACGGTATGAATGGAGAAGAACCATATGTTAGACATATTCAAGCCGTTCTGATGTTTCAATCTGAACCAGTAGTCAATAGCTGTGTAGTCTCGATTGGAGTGACACTTCATAATGTTTTTCTGTTAATCATGGTGGATGGCTGATCAATGACAGCACAGTTATTTCAGTATGTTAGATCCCATTTGGTCATGTTGTTTTCACTGGGTCCACATTCCAGACAGTGATGTGTGTGTTTTCAGTCTGGGGGTGTATGACTTATGTCAAACATACAGCTGTCTGGGCTGGACACACACACACCACCCAATAAACCTCCTACTCTTGTGACAGACACACCAACACACACACGCACACACCAACACACACACGCACACACACAACTCACACCAACACACACACCAACAACACACACGTACACACAAACACACACCCTTGGTGGACAATAAACTCTGTGTATAATGGCATGTTGTAATTCACATCCTTAATGGAACAGAAATCAGGGTTGGTTCTTGCTTGCTGATTGGCTCAATGGTCTCTGTGGGTCGGTGTGGTGAGAAACTCTGACACAACAGGAAACAGACAGCTTGTGAAACAAGATGAAGGGAGGAAGAGAGAGGAGGGAGGGCTTCCCTTGTTCCACAACAGCCATTGTATCCTATTACACAATGACCATTACCCAACACCAATGGAATATCAAGTTACGGTAAAGGAACTGGGTCAATTCCACAGCGTGTTTCAAGACCTGGAGTTTTCTGAAAGCCTCTACTTTGTTCCTTCAATGACAGAACAACAGGAAGTAGTTAGAGCGTTGAAGTGTCTTGATCCTCTAGTCCTCTAGTCCATCTAGGTGGTCTATCTGATCCTCTAGTCCCTCTAGTCCTCTGGTCCCTCTAATCCTCTAGTCCCTCTAGTCCCTCTAGGTGGTCTATCTGATCCTCTAGTCCTCTAGTCCTCTGGTCCCTCTAATCCTCTAGTCCCTCTAGTCCCTCTAGGTGGTCTATCTGATCCTCTAGTCCCTCTAGTCTTTCTAGGTGGTCTATCTGATCCTCTAGTCCCTCTAGTCCCTCTAGGTGGTCTATCTGATCCTCTAGTCCCTCTAGTCTTTCTAGGTGGTCTATCTGATCCTCTAGTCCCTCTAGTCCCTCTAGGTGGTCTATCTGATCCTCTAGTCCTCTAGTCCCTCTAGGTGGTCTATCTGATCCTCTAGTCCTCTAGTCCCTCTAGGTGGTCTATCTGATCCTCTAGTCCTCTAGTCCCTCTAGGTGGTCTATCTGATCCTCTAGTCCCTCTAGTCCTCTAGTCTTTCTAGGTGGTCTATCTGATCCTCTAGTCCTCTAGTCCCTCTAGGTGGTCTATCTGATCCTCTAGTCCTCTAGTCCCTCTAGGTGGTCTATCGGATCCTCTAGTCGTCTAGTCCCTCTAGGTGGTCTATCTGATCCTCTAGTCCTCTAGTCCCTCTAGTCCTTCTAGGTGGTCTATCTGATCCTCTAGTCCTCTAGTCCTCTAGTCCCTCTAGGTGGTCTATCTGATCCTCTAGTCCTCTAGTCCCTCTAGGTGGTCTATCTGATCCTCTAGTCTTCTAGTCCCTCTAGGTGGTCTATCTGATCCTCTAGTCCTCTAGTCCCTCTAGGTGGTCTATCTGATCCTCTAGTCCTCTAGTCCCTCTAGGTGGTCTATCTGATCCTTTAGTCCTCTAGTCCCTCTAGGTGGTCTATCTGATCCTCTAGTCCTCTAGTCCCTCTAGGTGGTCTATCTGATCCTCTAGTCCCTCTAGTCCCTCTCTGTGGTCTATCTGATCCTCTAGTCCTCTAGTCCCTCTAGGTGGTCTATCTGATCCTCTAGTCCTCTAGTCCCTCTAGGTGGTCTATCTGATCCTCTAGTCCTCTAGTCCCTCTAGGTGGTCTATCTGATCCTCTAGTCCTCTAGTCCCTCTAGGTGGTCTATCTGATCCTCTAGTCCTCTAGTCCCTCTAGGTGGTCTATCTGATCCTCTAGTCCTCTAGTCCCTCTAGGTGGTCTATCTGATCCTCTAGTCCTCTAGTCCTCTAGTCCCTCTAGGTGGTCTATCTGATCCTCTAGTCCTCTAGTCCCTCTAGGTGGTCTATCTGATCCTCTAGTCCTCTAGTCCCTCTAGGTGGTCTATCTGATCCTCTAGTCCTCTAGTCCCTCTAGGTGGTCTATCTGATCCTCTAGTCCCTCTAGTCCCTCTCTGTGGTCTATCTGATCCTCTAGTCCTCTAGTCCCTCTAGGTGGTCTATCTGATCCTCTAGTCCTCTAGTCCCTCTAGGTGGTCTATCTGATCCTCTAGTCCTCTAGTCCCTCTAGGTGGTCTATCTGATCCTCTAGTCCTCTAGTCCCTCTAGGTGGTCTATCTGATCCTCTAGTCCTCTAGTACTCTAGTCCCTCTAGGTGGTCTATCTGATCCTCTAGTCCTCTAGTCCCTCTAGGTGGTCTATCTGATCCTCTAGTCCTCTAGTCCTCTAGTCCCTCTAGGTGGTCTATCTGATCCTCTAGTCCTCTAGTCCCTCTAGGTGGTCTATCTGATCCTCTAGTCCTCTAGTCCCTCTAGGTGGTCTATCTGATCCTCTAGTCCTCTAGTCCCTCTAGGTGGTCTATCTGATCCTCTAGTCCTCTAGTCCCTCTAGGTGGTCTATCTGATCCTCTAGTCCTCTAGTCCCTCTAGGTGGTCTATCTGATCCTCTAGTCCCTCTAGTCCCTCTAGGTGGTATATCTGATCCTCTAGTCCCTCTAGGTGGTCTATCTGATCCTCTAGTCCTCTAGTCCCTCTAGGTGGTCTATCTGATCCTCTAGTCCTCTAGTCCCTCTAGGTGGTCTATCTGATCCTCTAGTCCTCTAGTCCCTCTAGGTGGTCTATCTGATCCTCTAGTCCTCTAGTCCCTCTAGGTGGTCTATCTGATCCTCTAGTCCTCTAGTCCATCTAGTCCCTCTAGGTGGTCTATCTGATCCTCTAGTCCTCTAGTCCCTCTAGGTGGTCTATCTGATCCTCTAGTCCCTCTAGTCCCTCTAGGTGGTCTATCTGATCCTCTAGTCCCTCTAGGTGGTCTATCTGATCCTCTAGTCCCTCTAGGTGGTCTATCTGATCCTCTAGTCCTCTAGTCCCTCTAGGTGGTCTATCTGATCCTCTAGTCCTCTAGTCCCTCTAGGTGGTCTATCTGATCCTCTAGTCCTCTAGTCCCTCTAGGTGGTCTATCTGATCCTCTAGTCCTCTAGTCCCTCTAGGTGGTCTATCTGATCCTCTAGTCCCTCTAGTCCCTCTAGGTGGTCTATCTGATCCTCTAGTCCTCTAGTCCCTCTAGGTGGTCTATCTTATCCTCTAGTCCTCTAGTCCTCTAGTCCCTCTAGGTGGTCTATCTGATCCTCTAGTCCTCTAGTGATTCTAGGTGGTCTATCTGATCCTCTAGTCCTCTAGTCCCTCTAGGTGGTCTATCTGATCCTCTAGTCCTCTAGTCCCTCTAGGTGGTCTATCTGATCCTCTAGTCCTCTAGTCCCTCTAGGTGGTCTATCTGATCCTCTAGTCCTCTAGTCCCTCTAGGTGGTCTATCTGATCCTCTAGTCCTCTAGTCCCTCTAGGTGGTCTATCTGATCCTCTAGTCCTCTAGTCCCTCTAGGTGGTCTATCTGATCCTCTAGTCCCTCTAGTCCCTCTAGGTGGTCTATCTGATCCTCTAGTCCTCTAGTCCCTCTAGGTGGTCTATCTTATCCTCTAGTCCTCTAGTCCTCTAGTCCCTCTAGGTGGTCTATCTGATCCTCTAGTCCTCTAGTCCCTCTAGGTGGTCTATCTGATCCTCTAGTCCTCTAGTCCCTCTAGGTGGTCTATCTGATCCTCTTGTCCTCTAGTCCTCTAGTCTCTCTAGGTGGTCTATCTGATCCTCTAGTCCTCTAGTCCTTCTAGGTGGTCTATCTGATCCTCTAGTCCTCTAGTCCCTCTAGGTGGTCTATCTGATCCTCTAGTCCTCTAGTCCTCTAGTCCTCTGGTCCCTCTTAGTCCCTCTAGTCCTCTGGTCCTCTAGTCCCTCTAGGTGGTCCTCTGTCCTCTAGTCCTCTAGTCCCTCTAGGTGGTCTATCTGATCCTCTAGTCCTCTAGTCCCTCTAGGTGGTCTATCTGATCCTCTAGTCCTCTAGTCCTCTAGTCCCTCTAGGTGGTCTATCTGATCCTCTAGTCCTCTAGTCCCTCTAGGTGGTCTATCTGATCCTCTAGTCCTCTAGTCCCTCTAGGTGGTCTATCTGATCCTCTAGTCCTCTAGTCCATCTAGGTGGTCCTGATCTCTAGGTGGTCTATCTGATCCTCTAGTCCTCTAGTCCCTCTAGGTGGTCTATCTGATCCTCTAGTCCTCTAGTCCCTCTAGGTGGTCTATCTGATCCTCTAGTCCTCTAGTCCTCTCTAGGTGGTCTATCTGATCCTCTAGTCCTCTAGTCCCTCTAGGTGGTCTATCTGATCCTCTAGTCCTCTAGTCCTCTAGGTGGTCTATCTGATCCTCTAGTCCACTAGTCCCTCTAGGTGGTCTATCTGATCCTCTAGTCCTCTAGTCCTGATCCTCTAGGTCCCTCTAGGTCTATCTGATCCTCTAGTCCTCTAGTCCCTCTAGGTGGTCTATCTGATCCTCTAGTCCTCTAGTCCCTCTAGGTGGTCTATCTGATCCTCTAGTCCTCTAGTCCTCTAGGTGGTCTATCTGATCCTCTAGTCCTCTAGTCCCTCTAGGTGGTCTATCTGATCCTCTAGTCCTCTAGTCCCTCTAGGTGGTCTATCTGATCCTCTAGTCCTCTAGTCCCTCTAGGTGGTCTATCTGATCCTCTAGTCCTCTAGTCCCTCTAGGTGGTCTATCTGATCCTCTAGTCCTCTAGTCCCTCTAGGTGGTCTATCTGATCCTCTAGTCCTCTAGTCCTCTAGTCCCTCTAGGTGGTCTATCTGATCCTCTAGTCCTCTAGTCCCTCTAGGTGGTCTATCTGATCCTCTAGTCCTCTAGTTCCTCTAGGTGGTCTATCTGATCCTCTAGTCCTCTAGTCCCTCTAGGTGGTCTATCTGATCCTCTAGTCCTCTAGTCCCTCTAGGTGGTCTATCTGATCCTCTAGTCCTCTAGTCCATCTAGTCCCTCTAGGTGGTCTATCTGATCCTCTAGTCCTCTAGTCCCTCTAGGTGGTCTATCTGATCCTCTAGTCCCTCTAGTCCCTCTAGGTGGTCTATCTGATCCTCTAGTCCTCTAGTCCCTCTAGGTGGTCTATCTGATCCTCTAGTCCTCTAGTCCCTCTAGGTGGTCTATCTGATCCTCTAGTCCTCTAGTCCCTCTAGGTGGTCTATCTGATCCTCTAGTCCTCTAGTCCCTCTAGGTGGTCTATCTGATCCTCTAGTCCTCTAGTCCCTCTAGGTGGTCTATCTGATCCTCTAGTCCTCTAGTCCCTCTAGGTGGTCTATCTGATCCTCTAGTCCTCTAGTCCCTCTAGGTGGTCTATCTGATCCTCTAGTCCTCTAGTCCCTCTAGGTGGTCTATCTGATCCTCTAGTCCTCTAGTCCTCTAGTCCCTCTAGGTGGTCTATCTGATCCTCTAGTCCTCTAGTCCCTCTAGGTGGTCTATCTGATCCTCTAGTCCTCTAGTCCCTCTAGGTGGTCTATCTGATCCTCTAGTCCTCTAGTCCTCTAGTCCCTCTAGGTGGTCTATCTGATCCTCTAGTCCTCTAGTCCTCTAGGTGGTCTATCTGATCCTCTAGTCCTCTAGTCCCTCTAGGTGGTCTATCTGATCCTCTAGTCCTCTAGTCCCTCTAGGTGGTCTATCTGATCCTCTAGTCCTCTAGTCCCTCTAGGTGGTCTATCTGATCCTCTAGTCCTCTAGTCCCTCTAGGTGGTCTATCTGATCCTCTAGTCCTCTAGTCCCTCTAGGTGGTCTATCTGATCCTCTAGTCCTCTAGGTGGTCTATCTGTCCTCTAGTCCTCTAGTCCCTCTAGGTGGTCTATCTGATCCTCTAGTCCTCTAGTCCTCTAGTCCTCTGGTCCCTCTAATCCTCTAGTCCCTCTAGTCCCTCTAGTCCTCTGGTCCTCTAGTCCCGCTATTCCTCTAGTCCCTCTAGACCTTTAGTCCTCTAGTCCTGCTAGTCCTCTAGTCCCTCTAGGTGGTCTATCTGATCCTCTCCTCCTCTAGTCCTCTGGTCCCTCTAATCCTCTAGTCCCTCTAGTCCCTCTAGGTGGTCTATCTGATCCTCTAGTCCTCTAGTCCCTCTAGGTGGTCTATCTGATCCTCTAGTCCTCTAGTCCCTCTAGGTGGTCTATCTGATCCTCTAGTCCTCTAGTCCCTCTAGGTGGTCTATCTGATCCTCTAGTCCTCTAGTCCCTCTAGGTGGTCTATCTGATCCTCTAGTCCTCTAGTCCCTCTAGGTGGTCTATCTGATCCTCTAGTCCTCTAGTCCCTCTAGGTGGTCTATCTGATCCTCTAGTCCTCTAGTCCCTCTAGGTGGTCTATCTGATCCTCTAGTCCTCTAGTCCCTCTAGGTGGTCTATCTGATCCTCTAGTCCTCTAGTCCCTCTAGGTGGTCTATCTTATCCTCTAGTCCTCTAGTCCTCTAGTCCATCTAGGTGGTCTATCTGATCCTCTAGTCCTCTAGTCCCTCTAGGTGGTCTATCTGATCCTCTAGTCCTCTAGTCCCTCTAGGTGGTCTATCTGATCCTCTAGTCCTCTAGTCCCTCTAGGTGGTCTATCTGATCCTCTAGTCCTCTAGTCCCTCTAGGTGGTCTATCTGATCCTCTAGTCCTCTAGTCCTCTAGGTGGTCTATCTGATCCTCTAGTCCTCTAGTCCCTCTAGGTGGTCTATCTGATCCTCTAGTCCTCTAGTCCTCTGGTCCCTCTAATCCTCTAGTCCCTCTAGTCCCTCTAGTCCTCTGTCCTCTAGTCCTCTAGTCCTCTAGTCCCTCTAGTCCCTCTAGGTGGTCTATCTGATCCTCTAGTCCTCTAGTCCCTCTAGGTGGTCTATCTGATCCTCTAGTCCTCTAGTCCCTCTAGGTGGTCTATCTGATCCTCTAGTCCTCTAGTCCCTCTATCTGATCCTCTGATCCTCTAGTCCTCTAGTCCCTCTCTAGGTGGTCTATCTGATCCTCTAGTCCTCTAGTCCTCTAGTCCTCTAGGTGGTCTATCTGATCCTCTAGTCCTCTAGTCCCTCTAGGTGGTCTATCTGATCCTCTAGTCCTCTAGTCCCTCTAGGTGGTCTATCTGATCCTCTAGTCCTCTAGGTGGTCTATCTGTTCCTCTAGTCCCCTAGTCCCTCTAGGTGGTCTATCTGATCCTCTAGTCCTCTAGTCCTCTAGTCCTCTGGTCCCTCTAATCCTCTAGTCCTCTAGTCCCTCTAGTCCTCTGGTCCTCTAGTCCCGCTATTCCTCTAGTCCCTCTAGACCTTTAGTCCTCTAGTCCCGCTAGTCCTCTAGTCCCTCTAGGTGGTCTATCTGATCCTCTAGTCCTCTAGTCCCTCTAGGTGGTCTATCTGATCCTCTAGTCCTCTAGTCCTCTAGGTCCTCTATCCTCTAGTCCTCTAGTCCCTCTAGGTGGTCTATCTGATCCTCTAGTCCTCTAGTCCCTCTAGGTGGTCTATCTGATCCTCTAGTCCTCTAGTCCCTCTAGGTGGTCTATCTGATCCTCTAGTCCTCTAGTCCCTCTAGGTGGTCTATCTGATCCTCTAGTCCTCTAGTCCTCTAGTCCCTCTAGGTGGTCTATCTGATCCTCTAGTCCTCTAGTCCCTCTAGGTGGTCTATCTGATCCTCTAGTCCTCTAGTCCCTCTAGGTGGTCTATCTGATCCTCTAGTCCTCTAGTCCCTCTAGGTGGTCTATCTGATCCTCTAGTCCTCTAGTCCCTCTAGGTGGTCTATCTGATCCTCTAGTCCTCTAGTCCCTCTAGGTGGTCTATCTCCTATCCTCTAGTCCTCTAGTCCTCTCCTCTAGGTGGTCTATCTGATCCTCTAGTCCTCTAGTCCCTCTAGGTGGTCTATCTGATCCTCTAGTCCTCTAGTCCCTCTAGGTGGTCTATCTGATCCTCTAGTCCTCTAGTCCCTCTAGGTGGTCTATCTGATCCTCTAGTCCTCTAGTCCCTCTAGGTGGTCTATCTGATCCTCTAGTCCTCTAGTCCCTCTAGGTGGTCTATCTGATCCTCTAGTCCCTCTAGTCCCTCTAGGTGGTCTATCTGATCCTCTAGTCCTCTAGTCCCTCTGGTCCCTCTAATCCTCTAGTCCCTCTAGTCCCTCTAGTCCTCTGGTCCTCTAGTCCCGTTAGTCCTCTAGTCCCTCTAGTCCCTCTAGGTGGTCTATCTGATCCTCTAGTCCTCTAGTCCCTCTAGGTGGTCTATCTGATCCTCTAGTCCTCTAGTCCCTCTAGGTGGTCTATCTGATCCTCTAGTCCCTCTAGGTGGTCTATCTGATCCTCTAGTCCTCTAGTCCCTCTAGGTGGTCTATCTGATCCTCTAGTCCTCTAGTCCTCTAGGTGGTCTATCTGATCCTCTAGTCCCCTAGTCCCTCTAGGTGGTCTATCTGATCCTCTAGTCCTCTAGTCCTCTAGTCCTCTAGGTGGTCTATCTGATCCTCTAGTCCTCTAGTCCTCTCCTCTAGTCCCTAGTGGCCTGTCTATCTGATCCTCTAGTCCCTCTAGTCCTCTAGTCCTCTAGTCCCGTCTATTCCTCTAGTCCCTCTCGACCTTTAGTCCTCTAGTCCTGCTAGTCCTCTAGTCCCTCTAGGTGGTCTATCTGATCCTCTAGTCCTCTAGTCCCTCTAGGTGCTCTATCTGATCCTCTAGTCCTCTAGTCCTCTAGGTGGTCCATCTGATCCTCTAGTCCTCTAGTCCCTCTAGGTGGTCTATCTGATCCTCTAGTCCTCTAGTCCCTCTAGGTGGTCTATCTGATCCTCTAGTCCTCTCCCTCTAGGTGGTCTAGTCCCTCTAGGTCCCTCTATCTGATCCTCTAGTCCTCTCCTCTAGGTCCCTCTAGTCCTCTAGTCCCTCTAGGTGGTCTATCTGATCCTCTAGTCCTCTAGTCCCTCTAGGTGGTCTATCTGATCCTCTAGTCCTCTAGTCCTCTAGTCCCTCTAGGTGGTCTATCTGATCCTCTAGTCCTCTAGTCCTTCTAGGTGGTCTATCTGATCCTCTAGTCCTCTAGTCCCTCTAGGTGGTCTATCTGATCCTCTAGTCCTCTAGTCCCTCTAGGTGGTCTATCTGATCCTCTAGTCCTCTAGTCCTCTAGTCCCTCTAGGTGGTCTATCTGATCCTCTAGTCCTCTAGTCCTCTAGTCCTCTGGTCCCTCTATCCTCTCTAGTCCCCTAGTCCTCTAGTCCTATCTGATCCTCTAGTCCTCTAGTCCCTCTAGGTGGTCTATCTGATCCTCTAGTCCTCTAGTCCCTCTAGGTGGTCTATCTGATCCTCTAGTCCTCTAGTCCTCTAGGTGGTCTATCCCTCTAGTCCTCTAGTCCTCTAGGTCTGATCCTCTAGTCCTCTAGTCCCTCTAGGTGGTCTATCTGATCCTCTAGTCCTCTAGTCCCTCTAGGTGGTCTATCTGATCCTCTAGTCCTCTAGTCCCTCTAGGTGGTCTATCTGATCCTCTAGTCCTCTAGTCCTCTAGTCCTCTGGTCCCTCTAATCCTCTAGTCCTCTAGTCCCTCTAGGTGGTCTATCTGATCCTCTAGTCCTCTAGTCCCTCTAGGTGGTCTATCTGATCCTCTAGTCCTCTAGTCCCTCTAGGTGGTCTATCTGATCCTCTAGTCCTCTAGTCCCTCTAGGTGGTCTATCTGATCCTCTAGTCCTCTAGTCCCTCTAGGTGGTCTATCTGATCCTCTAGTCCTCTAGTCCCTCTAGGTGGTCTATCTGATCCTCTAGTCCTCTAGTCCCTCTAGTCCTCTGGTCCTCTAGTCCCGCTATGCCTCTAGTCCCTCTAGGTGGTCTATCTGATCCTCTAGTCCTCTAGTCCCTCTAGGTGGTCTATCTGATCCTCTAGTCCTCTAGTCCCCTCTAGGTGGTCTATCCCTCTAGTCCTCTAGTCCTCTAGGTGGTCTATCTGATCCTCTAGTCCTCTAGTCCCTCTAGGTGGTCCTATCTGATCCTCTAGTCCTCTAGTCCTCTAGGTGGTCTATCTGATCCTCTAGTCCTCTAGTCCTCTAGTCCTCTAGGTCCCCTCTAGTCCTCTAGTCCCTCTAGGTCCTCTAGTCCTCTGGTCCTCTAGTCCCTCTGGTGGTCTAGTCCTCTAGTCCTCTAGTCCCTCTAGGTGGTCTATCTGATCCTCTAGTCCTCTAGTCCCTCTAGGTGGTCTATCTGATCCTCCAGTCCTCTAGTCCCTCTAGGTGGTCTATCTGATCCTCTAGTCCTCTAGTCCTCTAGTCCCTCTAGGTGGTCTATCTGATCCTCTAGTCCTCTAGTCCTTCTAGGTGGTCTATCTGATCCTCTAGTCCCCTAGTCCCTCTAGGTGGTATATCTGATCCTCTAGTCCTCTAGTCCTCTGGTCCCTCTTATCCTCTAGTCCCTCTAGTCCTCTGGTCCTCTATTCCCTCTAGACCTTTAGTCCTCTAGTCCCTCTAGTCCTCTGGTCCTCTAGTCCCGCTATTCCTCTAGTCCCTCTAGACCTTTAGTCCTCTAGTCCCGCTAGTCCTCTAGTCCCTCTAGGTGGTCTATCTGATCCTCTAGTCCTCTAGTCCCTCTAGGTGGTCTATCTGATCCTCTAGTCCTCTAGTCCTCTAGTCCTCTGGTCCTCTAATCCTCTAGTCCCTCTAGTCCCTCTAGGTGCTCTATCTGATCCTCTAGTCCTCTAGTCCCTCTAGGTGGTCTATCTGATCCTCTAGTCCTCTAGTCCCTCTAGGTGGTCTATCTGATCCTCTAGTCCCTCTAGGTGGCTATCTGCTCCTCTAGTCCTCTAGTCCCTCTAGGTGGTCTATCTGATCGTCTAGTCCTCTAGTCCCTCTAGGTGTTCTATCTGATCCTCTAGTCCTCTAGTCCTCTAGTCCCTCTAGGTGGTCTATCTGATCCTCTAGTCCTCTAGTCCCTCTAGGTGGTCTATCTGATCCTCTAGTCCTCTAGTCCCTCTAGGTGGTCTATCTGATCCTCTAGTCCTCTAGTCCCTCTAGGTGGTCTATCTGATCCTCTAGTCCTCTAGTCCTCTAGTCCCTCTAGGTGGTCTATCTGATCCTCTAGTCCTCTAGTCCTCTAGTCCTCTGGTCCCTCTAATCCTCTAGTCCCTCTAGTCCCTCTAGGTGCTCTATCTGATCCTCTAGTCCTCTAGTCCCTCTAGGTGGTCTATCTGATCCTCTAGTCCTCTAGTCCCTCTAGGTGGTCTATCTGATCCTCTAGTCCTCTAGTCCCTCTAGGTGGTCTATCTGATCCTCTAGTCCTCTAGTCCTCTAGTCCTCTGGTGGTCCTCTGGTCCTCTAGTCCTCTAGGTCTAGGTCCTCTATCTATCTGATCCTCTAGTCCTCTAGTCCCTCTAGGTGGTCTATCTGATCCTCTAGTCCTCTAGTCCTCTAGGTGGTCTATCTGATCCTCTCCTCTAGTCCTCTGGTCCTCTAGTCCCGTTAGTCCTCTAGTCCCTCTAGGTGGTCTATCTGATCCTCTAGTCCTCTAGTCCCTCTAGGTGGTCTATCTGATCCTCTAGTCCTCTAGTCCTCTAGTCCCTCTAGGTGGTCTATCTGATCCTCTAGTCCTCTAGTCCCTCTAGGTGGTCTATCTGATCCTCTAGTCCTCTAGTCCCTCTAGGTGGTCTATCTGATCCTCTAGTCCTCTAGTCCCTCTAGGTGGTCTATCTGATCCTCTAGTCCTCTAGTCCTCTAGTCCTCTGGTCCCTCTAATCCTCTAGTCCCTCTAGTCCCTCTAGGTGCTCTATCTGATCCTCTAGTCCTCTAGTCCCTCTAGGTCTAGTCCTCTAGTCCTCTAGGTGGTCTATCCTCCTCTAGTCCTCTAGTCCCTCTAGGTGGTCTATCTGATCCTCTAGTCCTCTAGTCCTCTAGGTGGTCTATCTGTCCTCTAGTCCTCTAGTCCCTCTAGGTGGTCTATCTGATCCTCTAGTCCTCTAGTCCCTCTAGGTGGTCTATCTGATCCTCTAGTCCTCTAGTCCTCTCTAGGTCCCTCTATCTGATCCCTCTAGTCCTCTAGTCCTCTGATCCTCTAGTCCCTCTAGACCTTTAGTCCTCTAGTCCCGCTAGTCCTCTAGTCCCTCTAGGTGGTCTATCTGATCCTCTAGTCCTCTAGTCCCTCTAGGTGGTCTATCTGCTCCTCTAGTCCTCTAGTCCCTCTAGGTGGTCAATCTGATCCTCTAGTCCTCTAGTCCCTCTAGGTGGTCTATCTGATCCTCTAGTCCTCTAGTCCTCTAGTCCCTCTAGGTGGTCTATCTGATCCTCTAGTCCTCTAGTCCCTCTAGGTGGTCTATCTGATCCTCTCTAGTCCTCTAGTCCTCTAGGTGGTCTATCTGATCCTCTAGTCCTCTAGTCCCTCTAGGTGGTCTATCTGAGCCTCTAGTCCTCTAGTCCCTCTAGGTGGTCATATCTGATCCTCTAGTCCTCTAGTCCCTCTAGGTGGTCTATCTGATCCTCTAGTCCTCTAGTCCCTCTAGGTGGTCTATCTGATCCTCTAGTCCTCTAGTCCCTCTAGGTGGTCTATCTGATCCTCTAGTCCTCTAGTCCTCTAGTCCTCTGGTCCCTCTAATCCTCTAGTCCCTCTAGTCCCTCTAGTCCTCTGGTCCTCTAGTCCCTCTAGACCTTTAGTCCTCTAGTCCCGCTAGTCCTCTAGTCCCTCTAGGTGGTCTATCTGATCCTCTAGTCCTCTAGTCCCTCTAGGTGGTCTATCTGATCCTCTAGTCCTCTAGTCCTCTGGTCCCTCTAATCCTCTAGTCCCTCTAGTCCCTCTAGGTGCTCTATCTGATCCTCTAGTCCTCTAGTCCCTCTAGGTGGTCTATCTGATCCTCTAGTCCTCTAGTCCCTCTAGGTGGTCTATCTGATCCTCTAGTCCTCTAGTCCCTCTAGGTGGTCTATCTGATCCTCTAGTCCTCTAGTCCTCTAGTCCCTCTAGGTGGTCTATCTGATCCTCTAGTCCTCTAGTCCCTCTAGGTGGTCTATCTGATCCTCTAGTCCTCTAGTCCCTCTAGGTGGTCTATCTGATCCTCTAGTCCTCTAGTCCCTCTAGGTGGTCTATCTGATCCTCTAGTCCCTCTAGTCCTCTAGTCCCTCTAGGTGGTCTATCTGATCCTCTAGTCCTCTAGTCCTCTAGTCCTCTAGTCCCTCTAATCCTCTAGTCCTCTAGTCCCTCTAGGTGGTCTATCTGATCCTCTAGTCCTCTAGTCCCTCTAGGTGGTCTATCTGATCCTCTAGTCCTCTAGTCCCTCTAGGTGGTCTATCTGATCCTCTAGTCCTCTAGTCCCTCTAGGTGGTCTATCTGATCCTCTAGTCCTCTAGTCCCTCTAGGTGGTCTATCTGATCCTCTAGTCCTCTAGTCCTCTAGGTGGTCTATCTGATCCTCTAGTCCTCTAGTCCTCTAGGTGGTCTATCTCTCCTCTCCTCTAGTCCTCCTCTAGTCCTCTAGTCCCTCTAGGTGGTCTATCTGATCCTCTAGTCCTCTAGTCCCTCTAGGTGGTCTATCTGATCCTCTAGTCCTCTAGTCCCTCTCTAGGTGGTCTATCTGATCCTCTAGTCCTCTAGTCCCTCTAGGTGGTCTATCTGATCCTCTAGTCCTCTAGTCCCTCCTAGGTGGTCTATCTGATCCTCTAGTCCTCTAGTCCCTCTAGGTGGTCTATCTGATCCTCTAGTCCTCTAGTCCTCTAGTCCCTCTAGGTGGTCTATCTGATCCTCTAGTCCTCTAGTCCTCTAGTCCTCTGGTCCCTCTAATCCTCTAGTCCCTCTAGTCCCTCTAGGTGCTCTATCTGATCCTCTAGTCCTCTAGTCCCTCTAGGTGGTCTATCTGATCCTCTAGTCCTCTAGTCCCTCTAGGTGGTCTATCTGATCCTCTAGTCCTCTAGTCCCTCTAGGTGGTCTATCTGATCCTCTAGTCCTCTAGTCCCTCTAGGTGGTCTATCTGATCCTCTAGTCCTCTAGTCCCTCTAGGTGGTCTATCTGATCCTCTAGTCCTCTAGTCCTCTGGTCTATCTGAGTCCTCTAGTCCTCTGGTGGTCTCTGATCCTCTAGTCCTCTAGTCCCTCTAGGTGGTCTATCTGATCCTCTAGTCCTCTAGTCCCTCTCTAGGTGGTCTATCTGATCCTCTAGTCCTCTAGTCCCTCTAGGTGGTCTATCTGATCCTCTAGTCCTCTAGTCCTCTAGGTGGTCTATCTGATCCTCTAGTCCTCTAGTCCCTCTAGGTGGTCTATCTGATCCTCTAGTCCTCTAGTCCCTCTAGGTGGTCTATCTGATCCTCTAGTCCTCTAGTCCCTCTAGTCCTCTGGTCCCTCTAATCCTCTAGTCCTCTAGTCCCTCTAGGTGGTCTATCTGATCCTCTAGTCCTCTAGTCCCTCTAGGTGGTCTATCTGATCCTCTAGTCCTCTAGTCCCTCTAGGTGGTCTATCTGATCCTCTAGTCCTCTAGTCCCTCTAGGTGGTCTATCTGATCCTCTAGTCCTCTAGTCCCTCTAGGTGGTCTATCTGATCCTCTAGTCCTCTAGTCCTTCTAGGTGGTCTATCTGATCCTCTAGTCCCCTAGTCCCTCTAGGTGGTATATCTGATCCTCTAGTCCTCTAGTCCTCTAGTCCCGCTATTCCTCTAGTCCCTCTAGACCTTTAGTCCTCTAGTCCCGCTAGTCCTCTAGTCCCTCTAGGTGGTCTATCTGATCCTCTAGTCCTCTAGTCCCTCTAGGTGCTCTATCTGATCCTATAGTCCTCTAGTCCCTCTAGGTGGTCTATCTGCTCCTCTAGTCCTCTAGTCCCTCTAGGTGGTCTATCTGATCCTCTAGGTGGTCTATCTGATCCTCTAGTCCTCTAGTCCTCTAGGTGGTATATCTGATCCTCTAGTCCTCTAGTCCCTCTAGGTGGTCTATCTGATCCTCTAGTCCTCTAGTCCCTCTAGGTGGTCTATCTGATCCTCTAGTCCTCTAGTCCCTCTAGGTGGTCTATCTGATCCTCTAGTCCTCTAGTCCTCTAGTCCCTCTAGTCTATCTGATCCTCTAGTCCTCTAGTCCTCTAGTCCTCTATCTGTCCTCTAGTCCTCTAGTCCTCTAGTCCCTCTAGGTGGTCTATCTGATCTCTATCCTCTAGTCCTCTCTAGTCCCTCTAGGTGGTCTATCTGATCCTCTAGTCCTCTAGTCCCTCTAGGTGGTCTATCTGATCCTCTAGTCCTCTAGTCCCTCTAGGTGGTCTATCTGATCCTCTAGTCCTCTAGTCCTCTAGTCCTCTGGTCCTCTAGTCCTCTAGTCCCTCTAGGTGGTCTATCTGATCCTCTAGTCCTCTAGTCCTCTAGGTGGTCTATCTGATCCTCTAGTCCTCTAGTCCCTCTAGGTGGTCTATCTGATCCTCTAGGTCCTCCTCTAGTCCTCTCCTCTAGGTGGTCTATCTGATCCTCTAGTCCTCTAGTCCCTCTGGTCTAGGTGGTCTATCTGATCCTCTAGTCCTCTAGTCCCTCTAGGTGGTCTATCTGATCCTCTAGTCCTCTAGTCCCTCTAGGTGGTCTATCTGATCCTCTAGTCCTCTAGTCCTCTCTGGTCCTATCTGATCCTCTAGTCCTCTAGTCCCTCTAGGTGGTCTATCTGATCCTCTAGTCCTCTAGTCCCTCTAGGTGGTCTATCTGATCCTCTAGTCCTCTAGTCCCTCTAGGTGGTCTATCTGATCCTCTAGTCCTCCTCTAGTCCTCTGAGTCCTCTAGGTGGTCTATCTGATCCTCTAGTCCTCTAGTCCTCTAGTCCTCTGGTCCCCTCTAGTCCTCTAGTCCCTCTAGGTGGTCTATCTGATCCTCTAGTCCTCTCCCTCTAGTCCTCTAGTCCCTCTAGGTGGTCTATCTGATCCTCTAGTCCTCTAGTCCCTCTAGGTGGTCTATCTGATCCTCTAGTCCTCTAGTCCCTCTAGGTGGTCTATCTGATCCTCTAGTCCTCTAGTCCTCTAGGTGGTCTATCTGATCCTCTAGTCCTCTAGTCCCTCTAGGTGGTCTAGTCCTCTAGTCCTCTAGTCCCTCTAGGTGGTCTATCTGATCCTCTAGTCCCTCTAGTCCCTCTAGGTGGTCTCTATCTGATCCTCTAGTCCTCTAGTCCTCTAGTCCTGATCCTCTAGTCCTCTGTCCCTCTAGTCCCTCTAGTCCCTCTAGGTGGTCTATCTGATCCTCTAGTCCTCTAGTCCCTCTAGGTGGTCTATCTGATCCCCTCTAGGTCTAGTCCTCTAGTCCTCTAGTCCCTCTAGGTGGTCTATCTGATCCTCTAGTCCTCTAGTCCCTCTAGGTGGTCTATCTGATCCTCTAGTCCTCTAGTCCTCTAGGTGGTCTATCTGATCCTCTAGTCCTCTAGTCCCTCTAGGTGGTCTATCTGATCCTCCTCCTCTAGTCCCTCTAGTCCTCTCTAGTCCCTCTAGGTGGTCTATCTGATCCTCTAGTCCTCTAGTCCCTCTAGGTGGTCTCTGATCCTCTAGTCCTCTAGTCCCTCTAGTCCTCTGTCTATCTGATCCTCTAGTCCTCTAGTCCCTCTAGGTGGTCTATCTGATCCTCTAGTCCTCTAGTCCCTCTAGGTGGTCTATCTGATCCTCTAGTCCTCTAGTCCCTCTAGGTGGTCTATCTGATCCTCTAGTCCTCTAGTCCCTCTAGGTGGTCTATCTGATCCTCTAGTCCTCTAGTCCCTCTAGGTGGTCTATCTGATCCTCTAGTCCTCTAGTCCCTCTAGGTGGTCTATCTGATCCTCTAGTCCTCTAGTCCCTCTAGGTGGTCTATCTGATCCTCTAGTCCTCTAGTCCTCTAGGTGGTCCTATCTGATCCTCTCTAGTCCTCTAGGTGGTTAGTCCCTCTAGTCCTCTAGTCCTCTAGGTGGTCTATCTGATCCTCTAGTCCTCTAGTCCCTCTAGGTGGTCTATCTGATCCTCTAGTCCTCTAGTCCTCTAGGTGGTCTATCTGATCCTCTAGTCCTCTAGTCCCCCTCTAGGTGGTCTATCTGATCCTCTAGTCCTCTAGTCCCTCTAGGTGGTCTATCTGATCCTCTAGTCCTCTAGTCCCTCTAGGTGGTCTATCTGATCCTCTAGTCCTCTAGTCCCTCTAGGTGGTCTATCTGATCCTCTAGTCCTCTAGTCCCTCTAGGTCCTGATCCTCTAGTCCTCTAGTCCTCTAGGTGGTCTATCTGATAGATCCTCTAGTCCTCTAGTCCCTCTAGGTGGTCTATCTGATCCTCTAGTCCTCTAGTCCCTCTAGGTGGTCTATCTGATCCTCTAGTCCTCTAGTCCTCTCCTCTGGTCCTCTAATCCTCTAGTCCTCTGGTCCCTCTAGTCCTCTGGTCCTGATCCTCTAGTCCTCTCTCTAGGTGGTCTATCCTTAGTCCTCTAGTCCTCTAGGTGGTCTATCTGATCCTCTAGTCCTCTAGTCCTCTAGGTGGTCTATCTGATCCTCTAGTCCTCTAGTCCTCTAGGTGGTCTATCTGATCCTCTAGTCCTCTAGTCCTCTAGGTGGTCCCTCTAATCCTCTAGTCCCTCTAGTCCCTCTAGGTGCTCTCCTCTAGTCCTCTAGTCCTCTAGGTGGTCTATCTGATCCTCTAGTCCTCTAGTCCCTCTAGGTGGTCTATCTGATCCTCTAGTCCTCTAGTCCCTCTAGGTGGTCTATCTGATCCTCCTCTAGTCCTCTAGTCCTCTAGGTGGTCTATCTGATCCTCTAGTCCTCTAGTCCTCTAGGTGGTCTATCTGATCCTCTAGTCCTCTAGTCCCTCTAGGTGGTCTATCTGATCCTCTAGTCCTCTAGTCCTCTCTAGGTGGTCTATCCTCTCTAGATCCTCTAGTCCTCTAGTCCCTCTAGGTGGTCTATCTGATCCTCTAGTCCTCTAGTCCCTCTAGGTGGTCTATCTGATCCTCTAGTCCTCTAGTCCTCTAGTCCCTCTAGGTGGTCTATCTGATCCTCTAGTCCTCTAGTCCTCTAGTCCTCTGGTCCCTCTAATCCTCTAGTCCCTCTAGTCCCTCTAGGTGCTCTATCTGATCCTCTAGTCCTCTAGTCCCTCTAGGTGGTCTATCTGATCCTCTAGTCCTCTAGTCCCTCTAGGTGGTCTATCTGATCCTCTAGTCCTCTAGTCCCTCTAGGTGGTCTATCTGATCCTCTAGTCCTCTAGTCCCTCTAGGTGGTCTATCTGATCCTCTAGTCCTCTAGTCCCTCTAGGTGGTCTATCTGATCCTCTCGTCCTCTAGTCCTCTAGTCCTCTGGTCCCTCTAATCCTCTAGTCCCTCTAGTCCCTCTAGGTGCTCTATCTGATCCTCTAGTCCTCTAGTCCCTCTAGGTGGTCTATCTGATCCTCTAGTCCTCTAGTCCCTCTAGGTGGTCTATCTGATCCTCTAGTCCTCTAGTCCCTCTAGGTGGTCTATCTGATCCTCTAGTCCTCTAGTCCCTCTAGGTGGTCTATCTGATCCTCTAGTCCTCTAGTCCTCTAGGTGGTCTATCTGATCCTCTAGTCCTCTAGTCCCTCTAGGTGGTCTATCTGATCCTCTAGTCCTCTAGTCCCTCTAGGTGGTCTATCTGATCCTCTAGTCCTCTAGTCCCTCTAGGTGGTCTATCTGATCCTCTAGTCCTCTAGTCCCTCTAGGTGGTCTATCTGATCCTCTAGTCCTCTAGTCCCTCTAGGTGGTCTATCTGATCCTCTAGTCCTCTAGTCCCTCTAGGTGGTCTATCTGATCCCTAGTCCTCTAGTCCTCTAGTCCTCTGTCCTCTAGGTCTATCTGATCCTCTAGTCCTCTAGTCCTCTAGGTGGTCTATCTGATCCTCTAGTCCTCTAGTCCCTCTAGGTGGTCTATCTGATCCTCTAGTCCTCTAGTCCCTCTAGGTGGTCTATCTGATCCTCTAGTCCTCTAGTCCCTCTAGGTGGTCTATCTGATCCTCTAGTCCTCTAGTCCCTCTAGGTGGTCTATCTGATCCTCTAGTCCTCTAGTCCCTCTAGGTGGTCTATCTGATCCTCTAGTCCTCTAGTCCCTCTAGGTGGTCTATCTGATCCTCTAGTCCTCTAGTCCTCTAGTCCTCTAGGTCTAGTCCTGGTGGTCTCTAGTCCTCTAGTCCTCCTCTAGTCCTCTAGTCCTCTAGTCCCTCTAGGTGGTCTATCTGATCCTCTAGTCCTCTAGTCCCTCTAGGTGGTCTATCTGATCCTCTAGTCCTCTAGTCCCTCTAGGTGGTCTATCTGATCCTCTAGTCCTCTAGTCCTCTAGTCCCTCTAGGTGGTCTATCTGATCCTCTAGTCCTCTAGTCCTTCTAGGTGGTCTATCTGATCCTCTAGTCCTCTAGTCCCTCTAGGTGGTCTATCTGATCCTCTAGTCCTCTAGTCCTCTAGGTGGTCTATCTGATCCTCTAGTCCTCTAGTCCCTCTAGGTGGTCTATCTGATCCTCTAGTCCTCTAGTCCCTCTAGGTGGTCTATCTGATCCTCTAGTCCTCTAGTCCCTCTAGGTGGTCTATCTGATCCTCTAGTCCTCTAGTCCTCTAGTCCTCTGGTCCCTCTAATCCTCTAGTCCTCTAGTCCCTCTAGGTGGTCCTCTCTATCCCTCTAGATCCCTCTAGTCCTCCTCTAGTCCCTCTAGGTGGTCTATCTGATCCTCTAGTCCTCTAGTCCCTCTAGGTGGTCTATCTGATCCTCTATCCTCTAGTCCTCTAGTCCTCTCTAGTCTGGTCCTCTAATCCTCTAGTCCCTCTAGTCCTCTAGGTGGTCTATCTGATCCTCTAGTCCTCTAGTCCCTCTAGGTGGTCTATCTGATCCTCTAGTCCTCTAGTCCCTCTAGGTGGTCTATCTGATCCTCTAGTCCTCTAGTCCCTCTAGGTGGTCTATCTGATCCTCTAGTCCTCTAGTCCCTCTAGGTGGTCTATCTGATCTGAGTCCTCTAGTCCTCTAGTCCCTCTAGGTGGTCTATCTGATCCTCTAGTCCTCTAGTCCCTCTAGGTGGTCTATCTGATCCTCTAGTCCTCTAGTCCTCTAGGTGGTCTATCTGATCCTCTAGTCCTCTAGTCCCTCTAGGTGGTCTATCTGATCCTCTAGTCCTCTAGTCCCTCTAGGTGGTCTATCTGATCCTCTAGTCCTCTAGTCCCTCTAGGTGGTCTATCTGATCCTCTAGTCCTCTAGTCCTCTAGTCCTCTGGTCCTCTCCTCTATCCCTCTAGTCCTCTAGTCCTCTAGTCCCTCTAGGTGGTCTATCTGATCCTGCTAGTCCTCTATCCTCTAGTCCTCTAGTCCTCTAGGTGGTCTATCTGATCCTCTAGTCCTCTAGTCCCTCTAGGTGGTCTATCTGATCCTCTAGTCCTCTAGTCCCTCTAGGTGGTCTATCTGATCCTCTAGTCCTCTAGTCCCTCTAGGTGGTCTATCTGATCCTCTAGTCCTCTAGTCCTCTAGGTGGTCTATCTGATCCTCCTCTAGTCCTCTAGGTGGTCTAGTCCTCTAGTCCTCTAGTCCTCCCTCTATCTGATCCTCTCTATCCTCTAGTCCTCTAGTCCCTCTAGGTGGTCTATCTGATCCTCTAGTCCTCTAGTCCTCTAGGTGGTCTATCTGATCCTCTAGTCCTCTAGTCCCTCTAGGTGGTCTATCTGATCCTCTAGTCCTCTAGTCCCTCTAGGTGGTCTATCTGATCCTCTAGTCCTCTAGTCCTCTAGTCCCTGATCCTCTAGTCCCTCTCTAGGTGGTCTATCTGATCCTCTAGTCCTCTAGTCCTGATCCTCTCTAGGTGGTCTATCTGATCCTCTAGTCCTCTAGTCCTCTAGGTGGTCTATCTGATCCTCTAGTCCTCTAGTCCCTCTAGGTGGTCTATCTGATCCTCTAGTCCTCTAGTCCCTCTAGGTGGTCTATCTGATCCTCTAGTCCTCTAGTCCTCTAGTCCCTCTAGGTGGTCTATCTGATCCTCTAGTCCTCTAGTCCTCTGGTCTCTCTGATCCTCTAGTCCTCTAGTCCCTCTAGGTGGTCTATCTGATCCTCTAGTCCTCTAGTCCCTCTAGGTGGTCTATCTGATCCTCTAGTCCTCTAGTCCCTCTAGGTGGTCTATCTGATCCTCTAGTCCTCTAGTCCCTCTAGGTGGTCTATCTGATCCTCTAGTCCTCTAGTCCCTCTAGGTGGTCTATCTGATCCTCTAGTCCTCTAGTCCCTCTAGGTGGTCTATCTGATCCTCTAGTCCTCTAGTCCTCTAGTCCTCTGGTCCCTCTACCTAGTCCTCTACTCCTCTAGTCCCTCTAGGTGGTCTATCTGATCCTCTAGTCCTCTAGTCCCTCTAGGTGGTCTATCTGATCCTCTAGTCCTCTAGTCCCTCTAGGTGGTCTATCTGATCCTCTAGTCCTCTAGTCCCTCTAGGTGGTCCTGATCCTCTAGTCCTCTAGGTGGTCTATCTGCTCCTCTAGACCCTCTCGTCCTCTTGTCCATCTAGGTGGTCTATCTGATCCTCTAGTCCTCTAGTCCATCTAGGTGGTCTATCTGATCCTCTAGTCCATCTAGGTGGTCTATCTGATCCTCTAGTCCTCTAGTCCTCTAGTCCTTGTAGGTGGTCTATCTGCTCCTCTAGTCCCTCTACACCTCTTGTCCCTCTAGTCCTCTAGTCCTTCTAGGTGGTCTATCTGCTCCTCTAGTCCCTCTAGGTGGTCTATCTGCTCCTCTTGTCCCTCTACACCTCTTGTCCCTCTAGTCCTCTAGTCCTTCTAGGTGGTCTATCTGATCCCCTAGTCCTTCTAGGTGGTCTATCTGCTCCTCTAGTCCTCTAGGCCTCTAGTCCCTCTAGTCCATCTAGTCCTCTAGTCCTCTAGTCCTCTCGTCCCTCTAGTCCCTCTAGTCCTCTAGTCCCTCTAGGTGGTCTATCTGATCCTCTAGTCCTCTAGTCCCTCTAGGTGGTCTATCTGATCCTCTAGTCCTCTAGTCCTCTAGGTCCTGATCCTCTAGTCCTCTAGTCCTCTAGGTCCTCTATCCTCTGGTCCTCTAGTCCTCTGGTCCCCCTATCTGAGTCCTCTAGGTGGTCTATCTGATCCTCTAGTCCTCTAGTCCCTCTAGGTGCTCTATCTGATCCTATAGTCCTCTAGTTCCTCTAGGTGGTCTATCTGCTCCTCTAGTCCTCTAGTCCCTCTAGGTGGTCTATCTGATCCTCTAGGTGGTCTATCTGATCCTCTAGTCCTCTAGTCCTCTAGTCCCTCTAGGTGGTCTATCTGATCCTCTAGTCCTCTAGTCCCTCTAGGTGGTCTATCTGATCCTCTAGTCCTCTAGTCCCTCTAGGTGGTCTATCTGATCCTCTAGTCCTCTAGTCCCTCTAGGTGGTCTATCTGATCCTCTAGTCCTCTAGTCCCTCTAGGTGGTCTATCTGATCCTCTAGTCCTCTAGTCCTCTAGTCCTCTCTAGTCCTCTAGTCCCTCTAGGTGGTCTATCTGATCCTCTAGTCCTCTAGTCCCTCTAGGTGGTCTATCTGATCCTCTAGTCCTCTAGTCCCTCTAGGTGCTCTATCTGATCCTATAGTCCTCTAGTCCCTCTAGGTGGTCTATCTGCTCCTCTAGTCCTCTAGTCCTCTAGGTGGTCTATCTGATCCTCTAGTCCTCTAGTCCTCTAGGTGGTCTATCTGATCCTCTAGTCCTCTAGTCCTCTAGGTGGTCTATCTGATCCTCTAGTCCTCTAGTCCTCTAGGTGGTCTATCTGATCCTCTAGTCCTCTAGTCCCTCTAGGTGGTCTATCTGATCCTCTAGTCCTCCCCTCTCCTCTAGTCCTCTAGTCCTCTGGTCCTCTAGTCCTCTAGTCCTCTAGTCCTATCTCTAGATCCTCTAGTCCTCTAGTCCCTCTAGGTGGTCTATCTGATCCTCTAGTCCTCTAGTCCCTCTAGGTGGTCTATCTGATCCTCTAGTCCTCTAGTCCTCTAGGTGGTCTATCTGATCCTCTAGTCCTCTAGTCCCTCTAGGTGGTCTATCTGATCCTCTAGTCCTCTAGTCCCTCTAGGTGGTCTATCTGATCCTCTAGTCCTCTAGTCCTCTCTAGGTGGTCTATCTGATCCTCTAGTCCTCTAGTCCTCTAGGTGGTCTATCTGATCCTCTAGTCCTCTAGTCCTCTAGTCCTGATCCTCTAGTCCTCTAGTCCCTAGTCCTCTTGGTGGTCTATCCCTCTATCCTCTAGTCCCTCTAGTCCCTCTAGGTGGTCTATCTCTAGACCTTTAGTCCTCTAGTCCCGCTAGTCCTCTAGTCCCTCTAGGTGGTCTATCTGATCCTCTAGTCCTCTAGTCCCTCTAGGTGGTCTATCTGATCCTCTAGTCCTCTAGTCCCTCTAGGTGGTCTATCTGATCCTCTAGTCCTCTAGTCCCTCTAGGTGGTCTATCTGATCCTCTAGTCCTCTAGTCCCTCTAGGTGGTCTATCTGATCCTCTAGTCCTCTAGTCCCTCTAGGTGGTCTATCTGATCCTCTAGTCCTCTAGTCCTCTAGTCCCTCTAGGTGGTCTATCTGATCCTCTAGTCCTCTAGTCCCTCTAGGTGGTCTATCTGATCCTCTAGTCCTCTAGTCCCTCTAGGTGGTCTCCTCTAGATCCTCTAGTCCTCTAGTCCTCTAGTCCTCTCTAGGTCCCTCTATCCTCTAGTCCTCTAGTCCTCTAGTCCCTCTAGATCCTCTAGTCCTCTAGTCCCGGTGGTCTATCCCTTAGTCCTCTAGTCCCTCTAGGTGGTCTCCTCTGTCCTCTCCTCTAGTCCCTCTAGGTGGTCTATCTGATCCTCTAGTCCTCTAGTCCCTCTAGGTGGTCTATCTGATCCTCTAGTCCTCTAGTCCTCTAGTCCTCTGGTGGTCTATCTGATCCTCTAGTCCTCTAGTCCCTCTAGGTGGTCTATCTGATCCTCTAGTCCTCTAGTCCTCTAGTCCCTCTAGGTCCCTCTAGGTGGTCTATCTGATCCTCTAGTCTATCTGATCCTCTAGTCCTCTAGTCCCTCTAGGTGGTCTATCTGATCCTCTAGTCCTCTAGTCCTCTAGGTGGTCTATCTGATCCTCTAGTCCTCTAGTCCCTCTAGGTGGTCTATCTGATCCTCTAGTCCTCTAGTCCCTCTAGGTGGTCTATCTGATCCTCTAGTCCTCTAGTCCTCTAGGTGGTCTATCTGATCCTCTAGTCCTCTAGTCCCTCTAGGTGGTCTATCTGATCCTCTAGTCCTCTAGTCCCTCTAGGTGGTCTATCTGATCCTCTAGTCCTCTAGTCCCTCTAGGTGGTCTATCTGATCCTCTAGTCCTCTAGTCCTCTCTAGGTGGTCTATCTGATCCTCTAGTCCTCTAGTCCTCTAGTCCTCTCTCCTCTGGTCCCTCTAGTCCTCTAGTCCCTCTCTAGTCCCTCTAGTCCCTCTAGGTCCTCTGATCCTCTAGTCCTCTAGTCCTCTAGGTGGTCTATCTGATCCTCTAGTCCTCTAGTCCCTCTAGGTGGTCCCTCTGATCCTCTAGTCCTCTAGTCCCTCTAGGTGGTCTATCTGATCCTCTAGTCCTCTAGTCCCTCTAGGTGGTCTATCTGATCCTCTAGTCCTCTAGTCCTCTAGTCCCTCTAGGTGGTCTATCTGGTCCTCTAGTCCCTCTAGGTGGTCTATCTGATCCTCTAGTCCTCTAGTCCCTCTAGGTGGTCTATCTGATCCTCTAGTCCTCTAGTCCCTCTAGTCCTCTAGTGGTGGTCTATCTGATCCTCTAGTCCTCTAGTCCCTCTAGGTGGCTATCTGATCCTCTAGTCCTCTAGTCCCTCTAGGTGGTCTATCTGATCCTCTAGTCCTCTAGTCCTCTAGGTGGTCTATCTGATCCTCTAGTCCCTCTAGTCCCTCTAGGTGGTCTATCTGATCCTCTAG